>NC_134818.1:35690582-35953082 GCF_046742065.1 Oratosquilla oratoria
TGATGAGGTCTTCCAAGCGCGGCTTCTTGACATGAGTGTCGATGTAATGCTGGTGAATTGCTCCGTTATTTCGGTCTGCTAGCAGTCGCCTTCTTAAGGTGGTCATCGTGTGTCCGACGTAGCTCATGTCGAGGGGCTTGCATGCCTCTTCAGAGCATTTAAATTTGTAGACTACGCCGGCTTTCAATTCCTTAGGTCCTCCAGGGGTGGGCACTCCCTAAAATCTGCCGTTGAGTTTATTGATATTTTGAAGACTACGGCGCCCGACGAAGATATTGCCTCTTTAGACGTGTCCAGCCCCTTTACCCATGTTCCCGTTCAGGAAACAATTGGTATTATCCTGGATACAGTCTATAGATCTAGCCAGGACTCCCTCCCAATCCCTGAAGCTTTATTAATAGAAATGCTATCTGCTTGTACTATGGAGGCCCCTTTCCTTTCTCATAGAGGGGAGCTCTTCCGCCAGGTTGATGGTGTTGCTATGGGATCGCCTCTTGGTGTTCTTTTCGCCAATATGTACATTGCTGCAGTTGAATCAAGGACCTTCAATAATTAAATCACCGGAAGCCGAAGATCTACGTTAGATATATCGATAATATTTTTATTACCACCAAAGAAAGTGACGATGCTGAGAAGCTAGCTAACGCCCTTCAAGCCAATTCAGTCCTCAATTTCACTATTGAAAGTAGTTACAATAAGACCCTTCCCTTCCTTGATGTCCTTGTTGAGAAGAATTCGAACCATTACGTGACATCTGTCTACACGAAAACCACCAACGTGGGACGCTGCCTAAATGCAATGGGAGAATGCCCAGACTCCTACAAGAGGTTGAAACAGCTGTCGGTATAAAATGGAAAACCACTTTGACGACTTTCGTACTTTCGTATTTTTCTCCAGAGTTTGAACCATGAAGAGAAAATGATACTTAGAAAGTTAGAGAAATGTTCTCAAAAAATCATTGATGCCACATGTGCTTTAGCATTCAACAGAGATATATATATACATATATATATATATATATATATATATATATATATATATAATAGAATCGCCTTGGCATACAGATAAGGTTTAAGTGTGTATGTGTGTGTGTGTGCGCGTATATGTGTGTGTATATATATATATATATATATATATATATATATATATATATATATATATATATATATATATATATATATATATATATATATCTTGGTGAGCTGGGGTTCTTTTGATTGTTGAGGTAATGGTTCTCTGCAGAACCTCCAGCTGCATGATGTGAGCAGTAGTCGATGATAGGCATGGCGTCATAGAGAACAATAATGCGGTGTCCTTACGTCCGTTGTTGTCGGTCCATCGGAAATGAAGAATTGTTTACATCTTTCTTTATATATGAAGTTCCCAGGCACAAATCTGGATCAACGATGAATTAAGCAAAAATACATGCATGAGGCAGAGCCATCTTTAAAGCAATATAGGCTCCAAGTTATCTATTACGTGCTATGATAAGTTAAACATTATCACAGTATAAGCAAGGAGAGTGGAAACTTCAGAATGCACCATTTATCAGTAGGGAATCCATTATGGTTTACATAGATAAGTGACACTAACTCCATGTCAGTTGAAATTATATGTTCATGAGTTACTGTTCTTGCATCGTAAAGTTCATGAGATGTGCTTGAATGTGTCTTTTTGGGTAAATTCGTGTTATTCCTTGAACTAGTTGACATTAACCGGCTGACTGGGCGAAACGTTTTCGCTAAGTTGTGGTGACGTATAGTTGGAGTGGCGTCGGCTCGGAGGGGATGGGAGACGGGAAAAGAATTACAAGTTTGCATTACCAAAGAAACACCTTTTTATTTCACATAATCACTTAAAGTTTACATCATCTGTGAAATATGTTCAGTGTTTGATAATAGGAAAATTTATTTATTTTACTTATTTGAGTGTAATATGTAATGACTGGTAAATAAATATAAAAATAAAATAAATAACATTGTAGCATGTTGCAACTCCCGACATCGAGCCAAGTATTCTCGACTCCCACGTCTCGATAAGCTTAGAAGTAAGCTTAGTAAGCTAAGTGAAGTGCTCTGTGGCAGTCAGCTCTCAGCACAAGGTATGAAAATTTGGTGTTAATTGTAACAATTTCTAGCTGTGTAGTTAGAGGAAACATATTGAGAATACTTGTTTCGAACGAGAGGAATTTAATTTCACGTCATATTTTCTTGTCAATAGGTGTCTTCTATCGAGGATAGATAACAAGTTTAGGATTGTTTACAATGCAAAAGAGCCCACATGTCATGGAATTTCACTCGATCTATTGATTTCTAGCCGCGAAAGCATGAAAATCGAGTTGAAGTTGGTGAAACTATTGAAAGTAGCGATCACAACTTAGATTCAAACTGCTGAATATTAGAATAGATATTTGTGTAAAATACCCTGTTTGAATATTGTTTCACCCAATCGACGATTATTTGATGTGGCTTATGTGTTTCTGGTGAGATATGTTGTGTACAGATTGATGGTGTACATAATATCCGTCGCAAATGCGTAGTTTTCAAGTAATGAATCATCTTTTGCCTACATCTTAGGGTGGCCATTTCCAAATTTCCAAAAAGGAGAACACTGTATATCGATGATTATAATATACAGTAATATTATTATTATTATTATTATTATTATTATTATTATTATATATATATATATATATATATATCTATGTATATATATATATATATATATATATAGGTATATATGTATATATATATATATTATACATGTGTGTATATATGTATATATATGTATATATGTATATATATGTGTATATATGTATGTATATGTATATATGTGTATATATATAGGTACGGGCACAAAATTTTCATTTTTCTTTTAACCCTTAAATTATTGTTGCATATGAAAGGCAATTTTATTAGAAACAAAATGCTTTTTAGTTTTTTTAAATAGCTCAAAAAATAAGGGAGATACGAATTTTTTAAGTTATTTTTTAGCCTGCATTTTTGGCTGGACTTCACCATAGCAAAGTGTTAGAATTAAGGGTGGTCATTTGTAAAGATTTCGGTAAAGAAATACACATTAACTCTAAACCACTGGTCCAATTTTATTAAAATTCGGAATAAATGGGTTTTAAGGATCAACAAATCACATGAGCATGTCAAAAACAATGTAAGACGTCTCCATCATACCTTATTTGCCTTTTCATGGGAACCATGAAGTTGTCAATTTTCAGATTATCATCAATAAAAACCAAACCCTTGGCCCAACTCACATGCAACTTGGCATATCTAGGTTTTATGGGTCAATAAAACACCTGAGCATGTCAATAACATTGCAGGACCTTCTTCTGATACCATTCTTACTAACACCTATCATGTTGTCATGGCAACTGTTGTCAATTTAGACTCTCCTGAGCATGTCATTAACATTGCAGGGCCTTCTTATACCATTCTGTTGTCAATTTAGACTCTCTTGAGCATGTCATTAACATTGCAGGGCCTTCTTATACCATTCTTACTAACACCTATCATGTTACCATGGCAACTATTGTCAAATTGGAAATAATGATAACATCTGAACCACTGGCCCAATTGACATGCAACTTGGCATGTGAAGATTTTTGGGTCAAAAAATCACCAAGTGTATATTGCCCAATGATCTTGAGCTGCTCATATATGGAAGAAAATAGGTTAAAAAACAACATTCTTACATTACAATAGTATGTCATTGTCTTACCTTAAATTCCAATATTTTCACTCGAAAAACTAATTTGACAAGATTGATAACTAAATTTGCGTTGGAATCAGTGAATATTTGTTTTCTTTGAAAGATTTGGGCATACACTTGTGTAATAACAAGATAATTTGAATACCCTGCACATGCGATGAACGTTCAAAGCATTCAAACTAAGCGATACAAAATCAAATGGGTCGCAAAAGATGGCGTTGTAAACAATAACAGCGCGATAGTGACGTCACGCTTGTTTTTCGCGCGTACCTAACATATACATATATATATATATATTAATATATATATATATATATACATACATACATACATATACCAAGGCTTTTTCCCCCTTCCAAGGGAGGTAGCCAAAAAGGGGAAGGCATAAAAACACTCCCACCCATTTCATCCCTAAATACACTCCACACCCCTCCCACCCTTCCTCTCATCTGAGCACCTCCTGGATGATGGGTCATCCCTGCACCCTGCCCACCGCCCTGGGTCAGAAGCAGTGTCGCAAGATACTTTAGGGTCTATATGGGGCACCCCTACGGACCAGAGCCACACATCATTTTGTCTATGATAGAAGAAATTCTGTTCATAGAGAAATGATGACACTTTTATACTACGACTGTCCCTCCGTTATGCTGTCCCCCAACCCCTTGTTGCTGTCCTGTACCATTTCTCTGGGTATTCTCTTTCTGTGATGGGGGAATTCCCTGTGGTGGGGGAAAAGAATACTGCCACCAAGTTTCCCACTTGGATCGTAAGAGGCGAGAAGAAAGGGACGGGGAGAGGGACTAGGCATCCTTCTCCCTGTAGCCCCAAGGGGCAGATTCCTAAAAAGAAAAGTGAAGGCATAAGGGGTGCTGGAGGGCCTCGGGCCAGCACCCTAAGGTTTGGGTCTTTTAATGTGCGTGGATGTGGTACAGATGAGAGTAAAAGAGAAGAGATAGGTAGTATGTTTGTGAGAAGAAAGATGGATGTGTTGGCTTTGAGTGAAACTAAGTTGAAAGGGAAGGGTGAGTGTAAGTTTGGGAGTGTAAGTGGGAGGTTATCAAGAGTGAAGAGAGGGCGAGGGAGGGAAGGGGTGGCTATTCTAGTAAGTGAGGAGATAGGCAAACAGATAGTGGAGTGGAAGGAGGTTTCCTCAAGGATAATGTGGATGAAGGTGAAACTGGGAAAGGAGATGTGGGTCTTTGTAAGTGCATATGGGCCTGGCAGTGAGAAGAACATGGAAGAAAGGGAGGCCTTTTGGATAGATTTAAATGAGTGCATAGAGGGTTTAGGAAGAAATGTCAATGTAATAGTACTGGGAGACCTTAATGCTAGGGTGGGAAATGGTCCAATCGATGGAGTGGTTGGGAAGTGTGGAGTTCCAGGAAAGAATCGTAGTGGAGAGTTGATGGTGGAAATGTGTCTAGAGAGTTGATGATAGCAAATACAGTGTTTCGGAAGAAAGTCAAGCATAAGTACACATGGGAGAGGGTGGTGGAGGGAAGGGTGGTAGATAGAGCGCTAATGGATTATGTAGTGGTAAATAGGATTATGATAGGAAGAGTTAAGGATGTACATGTGCTAAGGGGAGAGGGTGGGGGAATATCAGATCATTTTTTGGTGGAAGGTAAGCTGAGAGTGGAGGATAGATGGAGAAGGAGGAAATGGACAAAAGGTAGGGAGGTTGTTAGAGTGAACTCCTTGAATGAAAAGGAAAAGGAGAAGGAGTACGAAAAGAAGCTGAAGGAGGAGTGGGAGGGAGTAAAGGATAGAGCAGAGATGGGTGTGGAGGAGGAATGGGGATGGTTCAAGGAGGGAGTCTTAAAGTGTGCAAGGATGGTGTGTGGAACAAGAAGGACAGGGGGAAATAGAAGAAAGGGTAGTGAATGGTGGGATGAGGAAACAAAGAAGGTTGTAGAAGAGAAGAAGCGAGCATTCACAGATTGGTTACAAAAGAGGACAGGGGAGTCATATGAGACGTACAAAGAAAAGAAAAGAGAAGTAAAGCAAAAGGTAAAGGAGGCAAAGAGGAGAGCAGATGTGAAATGGGGTAGGAGTATGACAGAAAATTTTGAAAGTAATAAAAAGATGTTTTGGAAAGAAATTAAGAGAGGAAGAGGAGGCGAATCAAGTAGGGAAGAAAAGGTAAAAGGTACAGATGGAGAGATGATAATGGAAGAGATGGCAGTGAGGGGAAGATGGGCAGAATATTTTAGGGAGTTGCTGAATGTGAAGGAGGATAGGGAAGGAAAGATAGCTGCAGTGGGAAATGCGAAGAAAATGAGAGTGATGAGTGAGGAGAATGGAGGAGAAATAAGGAAGGATGAGGTGAAGGCAGTTGTAAAGATGATGAAAGCAGGTAAGGCACCTGGTCTGGATGGATGCCATGCAGAATGTCTGAAAAAGGGAGGTTCAGTGATGGTGGACTGGTTGGTGAGGTTATTTAATGTTTGCTGGAGAGAGGGTAGAGTACCGGAGGACTGGAGAAGTGCCTGTATAGTTCCTCTTTACAAGGGAAAAGGGGACAAGTGTGAATGTAGTAATTTCAGAGGGATTAGCCTTTTGAGTGTAGTAGGGAAGGCTTATGGGAGGATCTTAATTGAGAGGATTAGGAGAGGAACAGAAGGAGTAATTGGTGAGGAACAGTGTGGATTTAGGACAGGTAGAGGTTGTGTAGATCAGATCTTTGTGGTAAGACAGATATGTGAGAAAGCTATAGGAAAGGGGATGGATGTTTTTTTGGGCTTTTATGGATCTGGAAAAGGCTTATGATAGGGTAGACAGAAAGGCACTGTGGGAGGTTATGCAGATTTATGGGATAGGAGGAAAGCTTTTGGGAGCTGTCAAGAGTTTTTATGAGAGTAGTAGAGCATGTGTTAGGATTAGAAATGGAGAGAGTGAGTGGTTTGAAGTAAAGGTGGGACTTCGTCAAGGATGCGTTATGTCGCCCTGGCTGTTCAACTTATACATGGATGGGGTGGTGCGAGAGGTGAATGCTAGGGTAGTGAGTCAGGGATTGGAGATGGTTAAAGAAAATGGAGAAAAGTGGGAGGTGAGCCAGCTGTTGTTTGCGGACGACACTGCGCTTGTGGCAGGGTCAGAGGAGGGATTGAGGAAGCTGGTGGCAGAGTTTGGAAGAGTATGTGATAGAAGAAAGCTAAAGATAAATGTGGGTAAAAGTAAGGTGATGAGATGTACAAGGGGTGAAAGTGGCAGTAGACTGGAAGTGTACATTAAGGGAGAGCGACTGGAGGAAGTGGATAGTTTTAGATACTTGGGTGCAAGTGTAGCAGGAAAAGGTGGAGTGAAGGTGGAGGTAGAATGTAGATTGAGAGAAGCGAGTAAATGCCTTGGTGGTTTAAAGAGTGTAATGAGGAATATATATACATAAATATATATATATATATATACATATACATATATACATACATATATATATATATATATATACATATATATATATATATATATATATATATATGTATATTAGTATGTATATGTATATATTAATATATATATATATTAATATGTATATATATATATATTATATATTAATATGTATATATATATATTATATATATATATATATATATATATATAAAACAAAAAGAAGAAACTGAAAATGAAAGGGAATTTGCTAATGAAACTGACAAAAAACAACCTGTATTTCTTACTAAGTTATAACACAAACAACAAAACTTAGTTGTATCCTTATCTTGATTGACAAACTCTTTGGCCCAGTCAGAGTTAAACAAAGTCTTTCTGTTTAGCATTTTCCGACTCCTTAACCTCATTAATTAATTGCCAAACCACACTGCACCGTGGCCTGGGTACTCCCACATAATTTAATTGTACGGAATTATTGTATACGTAGGGTTATTTATGTATATATTTATTCATTTTTTTTATTTGTTTATTCATTTATTTTTGTCACACCCCAAGAAAGGAGGACAAATGCATGTCCGGTGTGAGGTTGTGCCGGATGGAGGACAAAGTGCTCAAAAGGAGGACTGTCTGGCCTAAAGGAGGATGTCTGGCCACCCTACTTCTCCCCATCTATCTTGGGGGACCTGTGGGAAATCTGGGTTTTTGGGCGGGGAGCAATAAATCGAGGGTTATTAGGATCACATTGGCCCACTATTATCTGCTGGTGGTCAACTTGAATATTCAAATGAAGGAATGTGCTATATTGTAAACAATTATTTTAGCTTAGTATTTGTAAATGAAATGCCACAAAAAGTCAAAGTGAACTTCAAACTGAAACCTGTGAAAAGTCTAGGGTGAAGTTACCATGGTAAATATAACAAGAAAAAATTAAAAGGTGTATAGAAGAGCTCAAAATTGATAAAACACCAAGGCCTGACAGTTGGCATCCAAGAATCTTAAAGGAAATTAAAAATGAGGTTGTTCCATTAGAAATTATTTTCAAGAAATCCGTCTTCTGGAGATATCCCAAGAGAATAAATGCAAGCTAACGTTACTCCCATATTAAAAAAAGGTGACAAAAAGAAACCAGATAACTACAGGCCTATAAGCTTGACATCAGTTGTAGGAAAAATTATGGAAACTCATCAGAGATGCTATCGAACATCATTTAGAAAGTAACCGTTTGATAAATGATAGCCAGCATGGATTCAGATGGAAATGTTCTTGCATGACTAACTTACTTGAATTCTACAACATGGTCATCTCAAATTATGACAAAAGAAACAATATAGATTTGATATATCTAGACTTTGTAAAAGCTTTTGCTACCGTCCCCCACGAAAGACTACTTACTAGATTAATTTCACATGGAGGTACCTGGTCATTTTGCTTCATTGCCAATTCCCTACCAACCATTTTGTTACATTGTTCGGTCATTTCGCTACATTGTTAAGGTTATTTCGCAATATTTTTCTACACTTTTGCAATTGAGATATGAATATGATAAAAAATACGATGTTTGCAAATTTATAAAGTAACTGTAGGCGACATATAGAATTTGCCTAATGAGGTGATTTGGCGATAGGTAAAATTATTTTTATCGGGCCTTATTTTATGCAATCGTCAGGCAGGTTATCCGGCAGATAACTATAAAACTGTGATTTATCGTGCACATTACCAGAGCTGGGCATGTTCCTCAGTGTGTTCCGCTTTAGTTTGGCCGCGGTTGGCGCTCCCAAACTATTAAAGCAATATAGGTGCTGGTATAGTATATGGTCTATGAAATATTTCTTTAGTATAGTATGTGGCCTACCAGACTTTTATTTCAGTATGAACCTGCCTCTTAAGCTTTTAATAGTTTGGGAGCGCTAACCAAGGCCAAAACTAAAGCAGAATGCAACAAAGAACGCTTCCAGCTCTGCACATTAGTATTAGAATGCCCTTTCATTTCATGCACATGACATTCTATATATGTCATGTGCGCAAAATGAATGGGCATTCTAAAATGAAATGTTTCTAATCTTCAAATTCAGTTGGAATTTGTGGGGGACTTAGATTATTTAAAACTGGAATGAATAATTCTTAATTTTTAATTAATTTTTCTTTTATTTGAAATGGTCTTATTACAAAATTATGTATTTTGTTCAGTTTCAATAAATATAATTGTAATTTGATAGGGTGCGCCTATGCCATAGGCTTACTGTTTGTGCTAAATGTAAGCCCTGGCAACATAAGTCGAATCCTGCAACCTGATTGGTTCGAGCTTTAAACAGAATATTTTGAATTAGATTTTTTATTGCAAGAATCTTGCAGTTCAACCCATTGTGTTTCCAGGGTCTGACAACACAACTTGAGATTGGAGGAAGACCCTGGGTATGAGGTTGATGCCCCCTTGACCAGGTAACACTACCTCCAGAGCTCAGATTCAGGTCAATAAAAAATATTTGTGATATTGGTTGTGCCTGTGTACCCCAGGACTGATGATGCATATCTTTGATTGCCCCAAAAAAGCTGGAAGGTACGCTGCATCAATTTCGGTCCTTTTTTTCATATACAGTATATATATATATATATATATATATATATATATATCTTTTCTACAACAAATAACTTTTAATTCCATGCCATTGCAGTCGAGACTGACAAGTAGCTCAAAGGAAGCATATATTGGAAATTGAAATGTGGTTGAGCTGAGGACTAGAACTCAGCTCAGATGTGACAAAGCATCAGTTACTTAGCCCATTGCACAATGAGCTAAGTCACTGATGCTTCCTCACATCTGAGGTGAGTTCGAGTCCTCGGCTCAACCACGTTTCAATTTTCAGCATATGCTTCCTTTGAGCTACTTGTCAATCTTGACTGCGATGGCATGGAATTAAAAGTGATTTGTGGTTGAAAAGATGTTAATCTATTTACTGGAAACTATCGAGTGTACTCATATATATTATATATATTTATATATACTGTGCCCAGGACCTCATTACCCGGAAAGCTTTTTTTTTTTTTGTTTTTTTTTTTTTTTTTTTCTCCAGCTTTTGATCACCCCACCTAAATTGTTTCCTAAAAACTAAGCCAAAAATAAGCAAGATGAGCCAGAATTTCAAATCCCTAGTATGAAGTAGAACAGTATTTTCATTGTTTTGAAAAAGAAAAATAGGATGATTAATATGAAATACCATGCATATAGTTGGAAAATCTAATTGTTGAATGTAAATAAATAGCACAATCAGACAGTCCATGTAAAATGCAACAGATGAGTCCTTAAAGGACTAGGTCAAAGTGTAAAGTAGCACACTTGAAAAACAGGATCAGTAATTATGCAAAATAACACATACTAGTAGGAAAAAATGTCATACCATGAGCACATCAGATGGTCCTAATCAATATTTCCCCACCAAAACTATCAACCAGTAGTAATCCAGCCAACACTTGGTGGGGCACATGAACAGGACCGTAGGCCTATGCACAAAAGTAGCACAATTGAGAAACAGGAATAATTGTAGGCCTACAGACATATTATAGGTCTATGCCATACATTAGGTAGTCCTAATCATAGTTTCCCCACCAAAGCTATCGACCAGTAGCAATCCAGCCAACAGTTGGTGGGGGCACGTTAAAAGCAGGGTTGCGGAGTCGGATGGTATATGGTCCGGCTCCGACACCAACTCCTAGAATTCCTAGGATGCCGACTCCGACTCCTTTGATTCCTACGACTCCGACTCCTGACTCCTTAACTCCTTGACCCCCATGTGGAAATCTATTCTGCAGATCCATATACCAGCCTCCCACACCTATGCAGCAAGCATTTTATAAATATTTTTCATGTATATTATTTTTATGTGAAACATTCACGTGTATGATAAATATACTCACATACACTCACCCAGCTTTATATATATATGAACACAAGCACGTATATTCATATACATATATATATTAAATATATAATCGTATTATTTATGCTCATGATCATCTACCAGCTTATGAGCACTTTCAAATCTGTCATGGCAGAGTTGCCACTTCAAGCTATATATTTTCTTTTTCCTTAGTGCCCCTCCCCTCCCCCCCCCAAAAGAAAATCATCTGTTATTTCATTTGTCCATTCTCATAAATCTTCTATCACAATATTAGGAAAAAATGTGACAAATCATGAGGAGGAAAGGTTAATGGAGGATGTCGTACCTAGTACTTACTGCAGAATTAATTTCACCATGTTATAAAAACCAGGAATCAGTTCAGGAAAGAGAGAGACAACCTTCCCCTATGCACACTGTTCATAGCTGCTGTTGTTCCTCCCCTTTTCAGTCATCACCAAATGCTGTGACATAGGCTCTAATGTCATTCCTATCTGGCCTCTGAGACTCGTCAAATTTTATCTTAGGGCATTATCCCAGCATGACATAGCTCCTACAAAACAGTAAACCAGAAAAACACTTACATTGACTTTTACATACATGAAGACGTACATGCATAGTGCATACGTAATGGATATTTACCATTGTCTACACTGTCATGTACGTGTGTACATGATGGAGTTCTAGAAGTCCGCATAATTTGAATTAATTACACTGTCAACAAAGGTAAAGTAGCTAGTTTAAATTATTCAAAGATAAAAATCATCTGTCACTGGATAGTTGACAAATTATTTGGGAATTTGAATTAATAATTATATTTATTGAATATTTATTAAAAATAGAAATATATTCCACTGGCTATAACTCCCATAGTATAGAATGAATGAAACATTAATACAAACTACTTTCTGGAAACTTCTATAAATGGTATATATCCTGTAACTAGCTATAAAACTATTCTATACTGGATGGTTATTAAATTTTCTCAACACAAAACATATCAATTTTTTTAGATTTTTTAAACTTGGAATAATGAGACCAACTGCTTTCTATTTGCACAGTAGCAACAAATTATTTCACAGTGCACATCTGTAGACATTATTTTACAGCTATTGGACTTAAGGAGTCGTAGTTGGATAAAAAATTCCGACTCCCAGTACTCTTAGAAATCCGACTCCAACTCCGACTCTCAGCTAAAACCTCTGACTCTCTCCGACTCTGACTCCGTAACTCTGGTTAAAGAACTGTAGATCTTAAAAAAGAAAAAAAAATCATGACAAGGCAAGAATCGCCAGCCTTCAAGTCCGTCTCATATCGGATGGTAAGCTACGTAGGATTCTAAGGGAAAATTACGGTCTGTTGCAGAAGATCTTCAATATTTG
This sequence comes from Oratosquilla oratoria, assembly GCF_046742065.1. Classification (NCBI taxonomy): domain Eukaryota; kingdom Metazoa; phylum Arthropoda; class Malacostraca; order Stomatopoda; family Squillidae; genus Oratosquilla; species Oratosquilla oratoria. The sequence goes on from NC_134818.1 coordinate 35,702,968, forward strand.
GTAAGCCTATAACAATAGTAGGAAAATGTCAGAACAGCTTCTGAATGTGTGTTCTTACTTGAATGGTCCCATGATCAGTCACCAGTAGGCCCATCAAGCTGTCCGTCCGTTAGGCCTATGTTCACTTAGAACCATCTTAGTTTTATTCCATAGGATTTATTTTGATACTGGTATAGGCGCTAAAAACTTTGTAGTGGTGTCCAAACAGGCATATTGTACTTTAATGGTGCTTGTCTGTCCAAACCAGAGCATAGATATTTCTTAGTGATAACAGGTCAATTTCTTTCCTTTGCAATAAAAGGTGCTTCATCCCCATTTGAAGTGTAAACTATTCGTTTTCATTTCTAAGTTATTTTGTTAATCTTACCTATTGCCAAATCGCCTCATTAGGCAAATTTTTCTTCTGTCCCCTACAAAGTTACTTTATAAACCTGCACATATTGTGTTTTTTATCATATTCGGATCTTGAATGCGATTAAAAAGTGTAGCTAAACAGCCAAAACAATGTAGTGAAATGACTATGCATCTGTTCATTTCGGTACATGGCCAGTTCGCTACCAACCATTTCGCTACATTGTTCGGTGGTTTTGCTACATTGTTTCAGTCATTTCACTATATTTTTTCGCATTTGAGATCCAAATATGATAAAAAAAATATATCAGTATAAAATGTGCTATTTCCATAGAATACTACCTGGGTTGGATGGATGCCATACAGAATGTCTGAAAAAAGAAGGTACAGTGATGGTGGACTGGGTGGAGAGGTTATTATTTGTTTAAGAGAGGGTAGTGTCAGAGAATTGGAGGAGTGCCTGTATAATTCCACTTTACAAGGGAAAGGGGGACAAGTGTGAATGCAGTAGTTTCAGAGGGATCAGCTTAATAAGTGTAGTTGGGAAGGCTTATGGAAGGATCTTGATTGAGAGGATTAGGAGAGGAACAGAGGGAGTAATTGGTGAGGAACAGTGTGGATTTAAGACGGGTAGAGGTTGTGTAGATCAGATTTTTGTGGTAAGACAGATATGTAAGAAAGCTATAGGAAAAAAGGTAAGGATGTTTTTTGGGCTTTTATGGAACTGAGCAGAACTATAAATAGAATGCAAAATGTGACTGGAGTTGGCCATAGTCCTCAATATTGTAGAGAGGATGAGGAGGACTGTCAAGCACATCATAAGGGAGCCGTCTCTTGAATAGAAACGCATCAAATTTGTGCCACATGATCATCCTTGTCTAAATCCAAATTGCCTTGGATTTAGTATGTTGTATTTTTCTAAATGCCTTACCCGTCTAATTTTGATAATTCTTTCTCAAATTTTAGCTACCATACTTGTAAGAAAGACCAGTTAGTAAAGTCTTCCCTGTTTCCCCCTTTATATATTGATACTATATTTGCTCTTTTCCAATCTTCTGGAACTTTTCCTTCTTTCAATGAACTGCTTATTAGACTAAGTATTTTGTCTGTTAGTTCATTCCTGCATTCTCTCAAAATCCAGTTTGCCATTTCATCTGGACCGTGTGATTTTCTGACATCGAGATAACTCAAGTGATTCATTATTTCATTCCTTGTTACTTCTATCTCTTTCATAGGGGGGACTTTCTCCTCCAACTCGATATCTCTAAGTTGTATGTTCTCCCTTGTAAACACTGATTTAAACTACTTGTTCATAATTTCTGCCATTTCTATTTCCTCTGTGTATTCGTCTCCTTGTCATAGTTTCACTAATTCTTGTTTGTTTTTCAGTTTGTAGCTTACAAATCTGTAAAATAGTTTTGGTTGATCTTTACATTTTTCTATGACATCCTTTTCATATTTTCTCTTTTCTTCTCTGTGCACTTGTACATGTTGATTTATATAGTATATATTTTCCATTTTTCAGATCTTTTGTCTTTTTTCCATTTTATCCAAACTTTATACTTTTCGTCTTTTAACTCCCTACATCTTTTGTTGTACCAACACTTTACATATCCTTTTTCTTGTTTTTGTCTTGGAACATACTTTTCCACTCTTTTATAAATTTTTATTGAAATATTCCATTTCTCTTCTACTGTTGTTTCCACCTTGTGTATCCTTTCCCAGTCTGCTTTTTGAAAAAATACTCTTAATTTATTGATTCTTTTTTGTTTTTCCATACATCAATCTTCCCTTTCTATATTGTTCATTTTTTCCATTTTTTCCTTCAGTTCCAGTTCAACTAATATGTGGCCACTTTTACATATTGGTGTCTTATACAGACGCTCCTCAACTTACGTTTTAGTTACGTTCCGAACGGCCGAACGTAAGTTGAAAATGAACGTAAGTTGTTACTGTACTATACATCCATAAATTCTATTACCGTATCTTATAAAACACCCCTAAATCATTAATTATACACATAACATTGTAAAATAATAACTAATTTCATATAAATTAAATTCAAGCAACATAAATTGAGATGGTGGAGGAGGAGGGGGAGGAGGAGGAGGCAAGGCACGTTCAGTCTGTCGTTTGTGCCATGTAAACAATGGACGCAGCGTCATGCGTAAGTATCGTTTGAACTACGGAGAGCGCGCTAAACTAAAAAATTCACTCAAAATTTTTTTTTTTTACATTTTTTCTTTAGTCAGTTCAAACGTAAAATCAAAAAAACGTAAAACGAATGAACGTAAGTAGAGGAGCGTCTGTATTCAATCTTGTCCACTGTTTCGGGTTCTGATTTGATTATTAGGTCCAGTCTCGATGGTTCTTCCTTATTTCTATACTTAGTATTTTCTTGTATCCATTGTGTCATTGTATGTTCTATAATCATATCAAGTAGTACATTTTCCCATAGGTCATCTCCACCCTTTACTGTCATCTCTTCCCAGCAGATTTCTTCACAATTAAAGTTACCCATTATAAATATTCTTCCTCCATTTTCCATTATCTTATTTAGTGTTATCCTTGTGTCTTCTAACATATTTTTGTGTTTTCTCTCTTCCCATGAAGCCATTTTAGGAGGCACATAATTTACCACAAACTTCCTGCTCCTGTCCCTGTCCTCTGTTTCCATCATAATCATCTCTATTCTTTCCATATGTGACATCCCTCACATTTATATCCTTCTTAGTCAGGAACATAACTCTACCCGCTTGTTTTACCTCTCTGTTTCTAATCCAATAATTATATGCACCATGTCCTACACTGTTGGCTGGTAGTGGACCTTTTAATTTTGTCTCTACAATTCCCAATAAGGATTACAAAGGCGGAGCATGCCGACAGGAGACCTTTTGATCCATATCTAGGTCGGATGCGAAAAAAAAATCATATTAATAATAAAATAATAAATAAAAACTATAATAATGTAAATAACAAATAAAATACATGATTAAATGCATAGGTATAGTTAAATAATAAACAAACAGGTAAATAGTAAATAATAATAAATTGACATATAACTAATAATAAATGAAAATCAGACAGACAAATGATAACAAAACAAAAACAAATAATATAAGATAAATCATAATCATTACAGCATCTTACTTAGGTATTTATCTAAATGATTCTTAGAGCTTCGAACTGAACTACATTGCACTATCTGTGCAGGAAGTTTATTCCATTCATTAACTACACGGTTGGCAAAGTTGTTTCTACCCACTTCCAAATTGAATCTATTTCCAGACAGTTTGAGACCATTGTTTCTTGTCGGATTCTCATTCAATGTGAAAATTTTGTCACTTTTGATGTTGTCAATACCCTTTAAAATCTTAACCACTTCAGTACGGGACTTAAATCTCGCGGGCAGCAGCCAATGCCAGCCGTATGACGTCACGTAATAATATTCTTATCATAAAATATAGTCGCCGCTTATATCGATCGTTCTCTCTTTCACCCGCGAATTTTGAAAACCACAGAGAATGGGATTCAGGGCGCATTTGGGAGAATGTAAAAACACAGGGGCGACTACAATAAATATAATCAAGACGCCGATATGGCAGCGTCGCGAATCCACTTGCTCCTCATGACGCCTACGTGTGCGGCACCGTATGGAAGGGGTTAAAGACCTGTATCAAGTCACCTCTGAGTATACGCTCTTTTAGGGAAAACAGATTCATGTGCTTTAGTCGATTTTTGTATGATTTATTTTTGATATTTGGAATCAGTTTTGTGGCTCGCTGTTGTACTTTTTCCAGTCAATGTCTTTAATGAGATTCAGTGACCATACGGAAACAGCATATTCCAAATGTGGATGAACTAACGATTTATATAGCTTGTTAATGAGTGATGGACTTTTGAAATCAAAAGATCGCGCAATCAGTCCCAGAATCTTATTTGCTTTCTCAGAGGCTGAAATATACTGCTTGGATGATTTGAGGTAGTTACTGATAATTACACCGAGATCTTTTTCATTATCCACTTTTGTTAATGAATTTCCAAATAACTTGTAATCGTACTTACTGTTATTTTTAACCTATGTGCATTACCTTGCATTTGTGTTAAATTTCATTAGCCACTTTTCAGACCATTGCTGTAATTTATCTAAATCTTCTTGAATATCTAATTGGTTTGAGTGATCATTTGCCACTCTGCACAGTTTTGTATCATCAGCAAATTTGGAAAGAGTAGATTTTAGTCCATGGTCTATATAATTTATATATACTATGAATAGAAGCGGCCCAAGAACGGAACCCTGAGGAACTCCACTTGTAACATTTTTCCATCTAGAAGTTTTTCCATTTAAAACAACTCTGTTTTCGACCATTCAACCAATTACTAGTCCAACTTAATAGGCTACCACTTATTCCGTGTAAAGCTAATTTAGTAAGTATGTCTGGTTCTTTTCCTTCAGGTAATCATTCAGTTCATTCAAGCCTGTTATCCATCTATATTTGTGAAAGACACTTTTAATTTTCTGCTACTTCCATTGTGTTTTCTGTTTCCCTTCCAATTTTCTCTACTATGAACCATTTCCTCACTTTCATATCCACTACCCAATAGAATTTCTCTTTGACTCTGTTCTGTTCTTGTTTTTTTTCTGTAGCTTCTATTCTTCTTGTTTCCTCTTTATTCATCTCTTTTTATCCATACCTTTTTATATTGATCACTGTCTGCTAGTTTCCCTGTTTTTGATAAGATATTCTCTGCTATCATTTGTGACCTGAAATTAACCTTAATTAGTCTGATCTTGTCTATATTGTATTTCTGCAATCTATATATTTCTTCAATTTCTTTTCCTATTTCTGGTTCATCTTGAGCTACTTTTAATACCTTGTTTACTTTTTCCTTCTCTTTTACTCTTGCAGTCCTATTTGGATTATGCTTCTCTTCCATTCCTAATATAATTATACATTTCTTATTATCTGGTAAGTCTCTTACTATATTCTCCTTCTCTCTCATCTTTTGTTTCACTATATTTCTAAATTCAATTATATTATTTTCTTCGACTTTTTTTCCAACCACTTCCCTCTTTTGCTATGGACATTCTCTTTATTACTCATCTTTAATTCCTCATTCTCATCAGTTACTTCTCTTAACCCCTTCCATACGGTGCCGCACATGTAGGCGTCATGGGGAGCGAGTGTATTCGCGAGGCTGCCATATTGGCGTCTTGATTATATTTATTGTAGTCACCCCTCCATAATGACATTCTTTCTAATTCTTTTGTAATCGCATTTTCTATGGTTATCAAAATTCACGGGTGAAGAGAGAACGATCAATATAAGCGGTAACTATATTTTATGATGCGAGTATTATTACGACACGTCGTACGGCTGGCATTGGTTGCTGCCGCCGAGATCTAAGTCCATGACGCCTACGTGTGCGGCACCGTATGGAAGGGGTTAACTGTATTTTTAATTCTTCTATTTCTTTAGGGTTTGATTCTCCTTCTTTAGTTCTTCCAATTTATCAACTCGTGTAACTAGTGCTCATTGGCTAAACATAACCTCCCATGCTTAGCTCATTTTTGTTAGTTTCTCCTTTAGACTTACTAGTCAGGGGAGGTTATCATCTCCTCCCTCATTAAATTCATAGAAATAATTATTTCCTTTCCATTGAGCTGCTGTTATCTATATTCCTACTTTTAATACCTCTGCTCACCTGTTCGACCTTGTCTATGTCATCTGCACACCTTTTGTTTACCCCCCATCTGACATCCAAGCCTTGTTCCTCCCCTTCCTCATTTGCTTCCGTTTTCCTCAATAATGTCTCTCCTTCTCTTTTTTCTTCACCTGCCCACTACACCACGAACTTTGCCCTTCCCTACTAATACAACACAGATACTCCCTCATTGCTGAAATCCATTTTTTTTTTTTTTTTTTTTTTTTTTTTTTTTTTTTCACTAGGTGTCCATAGAGATGCTGCATATTCCAATTTTGGTCTTGTCAGTGTAACTAGTATTTTCTTTACCATGTCTTCATCCATGTAGTCAAAGGCCACTTTCATTGATCTTAATAAGTTAAAAGTTTCTCTGACTAATTTGTTGTTGTTGTTGTTGTTGTCGTTTCCTAGACTGTCCGAGCAGTCCCGTCTCCCCAAGGAATGCCACAGCCGAAACTGGGTTTTCCCACAAATCCTTTATAGAGTGTATGTTGTGTTGTTTGCGTGCATGATTGTGTATAATGCAGTCTTCCATTATGTGTTGTATGGTATGGGGTGAAGTGTTACATCCTGGGCAGCTGTTCACAGTGCGGTCATCCAGTCTCTTCTGGTAGCTTAGAAGTGCTGGGTGGTGGCCGCACTGCAGTCTGGCCAAGTGGACTCTGTCCTTTCATGGGAGAGAGGATTCAGAAGGGTGGATATCAGGGGGTCTGGCATGCAGCAGTGTGTTGTCTTTCAGTGTGTTAATGGAGCGGTGAGTGATATGATTATGAATATGTTTCCAGAGGCTGGTATTTGGTGGTTGTGGAGGAAGAGAAGAGAGTATGTGTGTGATACAGGTCTTTGGGTGTTGTTTTAATGTTTCTTGGTGTGTGTGGGTGTTCTGCTATGTAGTGTAGTGGGTGTGATGTGTTTGTGGTGGCTGCGGCAAGTGTTTGTGTGACTCTCATGTCGAGGTGGTCCTTGACTTTGAGGACTTTTGTTTCATGGTGTAAATGGTCTGTAGGTGTTGTATTTGTGCAGCCTGTAATTGTTTTTAGGACTGTTTTGTATGATTTGAAGGGTGTTGTGGTGTGTCTCACTGAGATTAGGAGCCCATGCGGGACTCACATAATTCATCACTGAGCGTATGCATTGTTTGTATATTGTTGTATTAGTTTCTTTGTTTTTTCCAAATGTTGTTCCAGCAGTTGACTTGAGTGCATTAAGTCTAGGTGTGCATTTGTTTTTTATGTTTGTGATGTGTTGTTTGAAAGACATGGATGTATCGTATGTTACACCAAGAATTTTCAGTGTGTTTGTGTGTGGTATTAGAGTGTTGTTGATGTAGAGATGAGGTATGTATTTGTGTTCTTTTGTCCAGTTGGTGAGAAGTGTTGCTGTGGATTTGGTTGGAGCTATTTTGAGTCTGTTTGTGATGAACCATGTGTTGAGTGTATCAAGGTATGGCTGGATTATTTCTGCAGCTTTGTCTGTGTTACGATGTGTGCATGTGATTGTTATGTCGTCTGCGTAGGAAGATATTTGTATTTCTGAGGTGTCTGGTGTGGGTAAGTCATGCATGTATAGATTAAAGAGCATGGGGGATAGAACAGAGCCCTGTGGTACTCCATTCTTAATGTTTCTGATGTGCGATGATTGGCCATTATATGACACATAAGCATTCCTACCTGCCAGATAACTAGCCAGCCATCTTTTGGTGTTATTGTGCATGTCTGTGTTATATATTTTATTTGTTAGGTTGTGGCAGGGGATAGCATCAAAAGCTTTACTAATGTCTAATGTTATAAGAAGTGTTCTGTGGTGGGGCCTATCTGAATTGATGCCATCTAAAATTCTTTGTGTGAGGTTTATCAGAAGAGTGTTTGTGGAGTGCAGTGGCCTAAAACTGTGTTGTGAGTCAGCAAGGGGAATATGTGGTGTGACAAGTTTAAGTATTAGGCGTTCAATGACTTTAGAGGGGGTGCAGAGAAGTGTGATTGGGCGGTGCAATGTTGGGATTGTTGGGTCTTTGTTCGGTTTTGGAATGGTGATTATTTTACCATGCTTCCAGATGTCGGGTATAGTGTTGTGTGAATAGCTGTAGTTTGCAATGATTGTGAGTGCTTGTATACCTTGTGGTCCAATGTGTTTTAGGTGGATGTTACTTATGTTATGAGGGCCACAGGCAGATGAGTGCTTGAGATTATGTATTATGTGTTTTGTCTGACTGTCTATGAAGGGTGTATAGTCTGAGTCTGTGGGAAAGTCTTTCTTACGTCGAATAGTGCATCGATCGTCAGGGTGAGAAGTGAGATGGCTTGTCTGTGCAAAATGATTTATGAGTGTGTTTGCTTGTTGTCTGTTTGAGGGTAGATTGTCTGTTGTTGTGATTATTGCTGGGTGAGAGTGTGTTGTGTTACTGTTGGATAGTGTAATGCTGTTGAGTGTTTTGTACAATTTGCTGGTGTTTGTTTTGTGATCAAGTGTATTGATAAAGTTTTGCCAATTTTGTGTTTTTTGTTCATGTATTTTATTGGCAATCACAGTGTTTAGTGTTTGTATTTGGTTTGCTATGTTTTGAGGGATAGGTGTGGGGGGGGTATTGTGTTTAAGTGCATCTCGTTGTCTGATGAGGCCTTGGATTTCTGGTGTGAAGTTGGGGTTGTGTGATTTTCTGTTGCCTCTAGGGATGTATCTTTTGTCTGTGTTTTGTATGATTGTATTTAAAGTGTGCACAGCATTGTTTATGTTTGATGGTGTACTGTTAAGTGTTTCAAAATGTTTGTCTGGTGTCATGTCATTTGAGATAGTTAATCCTAGGTCCCTTTCCCAGATTCTATTTTTGCTCTTTCCAAATTCCATTATACTACATTTTTAATGTTGAAGTTCACTTCACTCCTCTGACTCCATTTCCAGACTTTGTCCAGGTCTTCTTGAAAAGATTTGCAGTTTTCCTCTGTACTTACTCTCTTTAATAGTTTTGCATCATCTGCAAAAAAGTTCATATAACATTTCACACCTTCATCCATATCATTTAAATATATATGTATATATATGTATATATATATATAATTATATATATATATATATATATATATATATATATACCCTATATGTATATATATATGTATAAACTGGGAGGATTTAGTATGTATGATTGAATTATATACTGAATATCATTAAACAAAGGCCCTTTCCTCCTTATAAGGGAATATGGGATGATCTAATATATTACCTCGAGTTTTATGTTGTTATACAGATTTTGTTTATGCTCAATTCAAAAAAGAATGCCTATTTAATTTTCTACTGTCCCTCCTTAAAGATTTTTGTCTTATCTTTGACTCCACCTCTTTAGTGTTTTTGTATCCCAGATTTGAAGCCTAGGTCATTGCCAACTAAATACAAATAATTTTGCAACATATTTTACTTTACAGATTAAGGAAGATGACATGCAATTTTTTCGGGTTTCTTGTGTTCCTTGGAATCGTCTGTCTCTGCAGGCCAGGTGTGTATGAACATATTTTATTTAATATATATACATAATATATTAATCAAATTTTGATATACAGAGTTAGAACTATGATCATAGATTCCATCTCATGGTCTCTATTTGTCAAAGTTTGCTCAGAATGAGTTTGTCATCACCCTGATTTGTTTCTTTGAATTGGTTCTGTGTAGGCAGCTATGCCTTATTACATTTTCTGAGTAGTTTATCTTTAGTTATTGCTGTGTCCTCATGATATTCTATGATCCCATACTGATAGACAACTATTTTTAAGATGTATATATGTATGTATATACATACCGTATTTTACGGCTTGCAAGACGCTGCATCTTGGAAGACGCACCCTAATATTTGAAAGAAATTTCTAAGAAAAAGTCATTCTTATACAAGAACACATTCACCATATACCCGACCACTGAACAAAAAAACATAAGAAGCAAGGAGTCTGCTAGACTCTATTGTCTCAACTCTCATCATAAATTTGCTGAAGCACTCGCCATCGATTCACAAATATGTAAATAAAAGTAGCATAGGTAAATTTTTTAAAGGTTTTAGTGGCGGGCGACGGCACGTATTGTTTACATTTCGTAATCACTTATCCGATTTTGTTTGTATGACGATGACATACTAGTTGGTGGTTAGTAAATATACCACACATTTTTCATTGTCCAAGGGTGGTTTTATTTTAATAAAAATAAATTAAAATTTTCGAAAATATGCATGTAAGAATATAAAAATTAAAAAATATATATACAGGTAGTCGTCGACTTATGACCTATGCGACTTACGACTGATCGACTTTACGACCACGAGATAGTGCAATAATATTTAACATTTAATAGAGTAATAGAATTGCAATGTTATGCCTGGCAGTGCAGTACAATTACTTTGCACGCCACGAGACGCAAGTACAACAATTTTGGCAGGCTGCCGGCAGCGTCAGCATTTCAGCCAGATAAATATTCTTTCATTTTGTTTGTTTGAAGTAAAATGTTTCCTAATTTTGCATTGCATTTTGTATTTTTATATATTTTGCAATTAATAAAATGTAACAGTAAAACTTTTTTTATGCCTATGCTAGTTTGTTGTCGATAACAATATGTTCGGTACAGTACGTAAACGAAAAGAATGTGTTTTGAAATAAAATTTTACCTTACATTTTGTATTTTTATGTTTTGCAATTAATAAAATGTAACAGTAAAACTTTTTTATGCTTAGTCTGTTGTCGATAACAATATGTTCGGTACAGGATTTTGTATTTTTATGTTTTGCGAGTAATAAAATGTAACAGTAAACTTTGTTTATGCTCTGTTGTCGATATTTTCGGTATAGTACGTAAACGAAAAGAATGTGTTTTGAAATAGAAATTTTCCTAATTGTGCCTTGCAATGATTTTAATTTAACAAACAAAAAAGTATTTGTAGGTCAAAGATGACAGGACTTTATTCAGTATGCGTAGGCCTAGGCTGCGTTTCCTAATGAATATTATAAAAAGTTAATGAATATTAAAGAACGTAGCTCAAAGATAATACGATTTTATTCAGTATGCATACGTTTCCTAAAGAAAGTCTGGTGGTAAAATAATAAAAATGTTTAAAAATACAGTATCTAATATCATAGGTCAAAGATGATAGGTTTTTATTCAGTATGCTTAGGCCTAAGCTACGTTTCCCAAAGAAAATCAGATAAAATTATAAAAAGGTTAAAAATACTATACAACATAGTTCAAAGATGCTAAGATTATTTCAGTATGCTAAATATAATATACAAAACATATATACAGTAACAAAAATAATATATAAAGGGTAATATAAACTGTATATATATAAAATCCGACTTGCGTCCAGATCGACTTACGACCTGTCTGTCGGAACCGAACTTGGTCGTAAGTCAACGACTACCTATATACAGGTACTCCTTGTTTAACGACGACAATTGGGACCAGCGCGCCGTTGTTAACCGAATTGGTTGTTAAGTGAAAGTGTATACATATATATGTACTGTATGTACAATGTCCAGCAATACATGTACAGGTAAACGTCGACTTACGATGGCCGCGACTTACGATTTTTCGACTTTACGACGACGACGATATGATATATTGAACCCCTTCCATACGGTGCCGCACACGTAGGCGTCATGAGGAGCAAGTGGATTCGCGACGCTGCCATATCGGTGTCTTGATTATATTTATTGTAGTCGCCCCTGTGTTTTTACATTCTCTCAAATGTGACCTGAATCCCATTCTCTGTGGTTTTCAAAATTTGCGGGTGAAAGAGAGAACGATCGATATAAGCGGTGACTATATTTTATGATGCGAGTATTATTACGACACGTCGTACGGCTGGCATTGGCTGCTGCCCGCGAGATTTAAGTTCGTACTGAAAATACATATTATAGTGTTTGAATATGGCAAAAAGGATAAAAATAATTAAATAAACTACTGTACATGTTTAATAGGCTATATTCAGTATCTCTGGTGGTTAATATACAGGTAGGCTAGGTACAGTGACCACGGAACAGAGTGATACACAAATTGGGGATCGACTTACGATGAAATCGTCTTACGATGGATCTATCGAAACCTAATGCCATCGTAAGTCGACGTTTACCTGTATCTTTATTTTCATGTATTTCCCTCTTTTATACAGTACATTAAAGCTTTATTTACTGTTTATTTACGGTGGTTATGTTCCCGAAATTACCGTATATGACCAAATCCGCGTATGCTGACATTCCATATTGAATACCGGGGTATTTTTTTAATTTTGACCATGGGCACAATATAGCAATAGAAAATTAATTATTAATTTTGTAAATTAATATGTATCAACGTAATATGCAATTTTGTGGGCGGAAATGAAAGTAAAAAATACCATGCTACAAGAAAATATGCTAATGAATGAAGTCGGTAGCATAGGATCGGGACGCCATCTTGTCGTCTGCCAACGTCTCTCACGACGACGACAACAAGGACGAGCTGGATGAAATTTAATTTGCAGGTAATGATTTATCAAACACAGGTTAGGTTAGTTTAGTTTAGGTTAGGCGAATTTATCATCCTTTCATTTCCTCGACATCGGCATCTATCATAGCAAACATGGTGTACCATTCGTCTGACATGACTTTGTTACTTACGAAATTTGTTTTAGCACCTTTTTTTTATTTCCGCTCCCAAAATTGCATATAACGTTGATACATTATAATTTACAAAATTAATAATTAATTTTCTATTGCTATATTGTGCCCTTGGTTGAAACTAAAAATTTACCACTACCGGTATATATTGTACCCCAGGTAGTTTTTGCAGCTTGCAGGATGGTAATGTAGACCTAAGCTTCAGAACACTTTACCTCACAGGTAATATCCACCGTACAAGTTCATTTATAACATCATACAAATTTGCCTCAGCCAACTTAATTATCGTACACGACGTCGTAACTTCGGGAGATTTACGTTAAACGAATATTGGTCTGTCATAAAGCCAGTCGTTACTCCGAGTTGTTGTTAACCGAGTAGGTCGTTAAACAAGGACTACCTGTATTCATCCTCAAATCCCGAGAACTCGTCGTTACTGGAAGGATTATGGTATTGGAAACACTTGTAACAGCTAAGTACTGAGTTCACATTATACAAAAGGCTGAATTAAATAGTACTTAAGCTAACATCATAGTGTAATGACTCAACATATAAATCCAGAACGCTATCGGTCAAGTGTCCAAGCTCACTAGAGCCTGGGTGTTGCCTTACAATACAACATTCGTCTTGGAAGACGCACTAGTATTTTTCAGGGTATTTTTTTAGGAAAAAAGTGCGTCTTGTAAGCCGTAAAATATGGTATACCAAAGGCTTTCTTCCCCCTTACACAGGAGGTAGCCAAAAAACAAAGGAATAGAAACCACTCCCACCCATTCCATCTCGCACATACTCCACTCCCCTGTACCCTCTTCCCTCCCTCTTATCACAGCATTTCCTGGATGATGGGTCATCCCTGCATCCCTTAGCTCAGAAGCAGTGGCACAAGACACAGGACATCCACAGCAAGGCCGCTTCATTAATTCGGTGACCCCCCCCCCCCCACACACACACATACACTATCCCCTCATGTAGAAAAGATGGGGAGAAATCTCTTCAGGCTACATCAGTTTATTTCTCATACATGCTACCTCAACCCCCATCCCCCACCCACTCCCCCTCATGCATCACAGCATCATCCATATACAACCATTCTCCATTCACCCCATCTTCTGCCCTCTCCCGTCCTTCCTCAACAGATATTCCCCTCTTTCCCAGTGCCCCTTTTACCTTATCCATCCATATCGTCCTAGGTCACCCCCTCATGTTCACTCCTTCCACATCTGCCTCCCACACCTCTTTTACTAGTCTTCACTCATTCATTCCATGTGTCCAAACCATCCCAATACTCTTTCATCAACCCTATCTCCTGACTCCCTTTCCACCTCTATTCTCCTCGCCTCATTTCTCACACTAGCCTAGTAACTCCTATCATACTTCTCAGGCACCTCATCTCAAACACATTCAAACACCTTCTCCCTCTCATATGTTCCATGTTTCTGCCCCATACAGTTCTGTTAGCAAAATCACTCCTTCATACAATCTCCTCTAAGCATCTATTCCTAAATGTCTATTTCTCATTACACTTTTTAACCCAAATTTGACGGGCCTGAGATGTTGTTGACGCATCTCACTCTCGGACGTCTTATCTACTTAACTTCCGCGCATAGCGGGGTTTCTGTATAAGGCCAGGGCCCTTCAGATTCACGAACATGTATTATTTATTATTATGTGTTGTGATGTGTTCATATGAGAATAAAATTTGTAAGACATCCTAAATTTATGTAAGCTTGAGTTTGGTTGCTTATATTACTAAGAGAAGCTTCAACTACCTTGTTTTTTTTATTTTATTTATGTATATCAGGTTCCATCCTTTACATATATGTTTATGTAATAAATATAGTGATCACAAAATAATTTTTATTGAATTTACAAAAAGGAAAATAATCAAATTAGAAGCACCACATATATGCGGCAGCCCGTCCTCTGGTCCACTGGTGGTCAGTCTAGAAGACATGTCTGTGTTCTGCGTAGTTATTGAAGCACTTCCCTGGGCAGAAACCTAACTTACACTTGGCACACCAGTAGAAGGAGTCTTTTCTTGTCCCACTTTCTATGCGACACTGGCGACAGCGTTTTCTTTTCTTGTCTGGGACTTCAGTCAAAAGATGACCTGGTCGTACACCTATAACTCCTGGTCCTGGTGATGGTGAGCGGCATCTGGTGTGATGAGGTTGAATAAGGTCTTCTATCAGCTCCAGCCTGTCATCCAGATGTGATTTGGTGCTTCCAAGTGCCCGGTGAATGAGATGAGTGTTCACAATGGCAGTGTCCAGCAGATGAAAAAATAACTTTATGTACCACTTGTTGGTTTTTCGCGGTACAGGGTACGATTGTGCCATTTGATCAGACAAGTCCACTCCTTTCATTCCTAGATTATAATCTAGGATGGCTTGTGGCTTGTGGCGTACCTCTCCCCTCCTGTTGGGTGGAAGGGGTTCCATGTTGTCTCTGTGCATTGTTGAGAGGATGTTTACTCTCCTCTTGTCCATCCAGGATATACATATCATGCCTGTAGCTGTTGACCGTGATGTTATCTCTCCTTTCTTCTTTACTACCATATCTTTTGGCATGAACTTTCTATTCATCCTTACTGTGCCAGCCACATTTGTTCGCCTTGCCTGGAGGTAGTGAAAAAGTTGTGGTGACGAATACCAATTGTCCACATACAAGTCGTATCCTTTGTCCATCATGTCAGCCTTCGTCATCAGATCAACAACTGCCCTCATAGCCACTGGATCATTTCCTGGTTCCTTCCCCATATAGACCTTGAAAGCTATGGTGTAGCCAGCAGCAGGACCATCACTGCAGCACAACTTGTATACCTTCAGACCAAACCGTGACCGCTTTGAGGGATTATACTGGACAGCATGATGTCTGCCACGATATGCCAAGAGACTCTCATCGACTGTCACAATTTTGGGGGATGTATAAACAGTCTTGAAGGTGAAGTCAAACATATCAATGATGTGCCTTAGCTTCCACAACTTGTCATTGTCCTTCTGAGGATCCATATTATTGGAGAAATGCATATTTGAGGCAATCATGGAGTATCGGTCCCTACTCATGGTCTCACCAAATATTTCGGAGTGCAGAAGTTTGCTTTTTGACCAGAAGTGCTGTGCATGCGGACGATTCTGCACTCCCATGAGAAGACGGAGACCTATGAAGGCCTTCATCTCAGTCTCGTCCACAGGTGTCCAAGGCTTCGAATGGGCATAGGCTTTGGGTGGGTCCTGGCTGGCATATCTGTTTGTCTCCTCAGCAAATTTTTCCCACATTTCAGGAGGGAATAAAGAGGAAAATACATCAGACACAGTGGAGTATCCATCCAGATCTTCATTCTGTACTCCTGGAGAACCAGAGAAAGCAAATCTCCTTGGTACGTTATTTTTCTTCTTCCACTGGAAACCAGATGTACCTGGTGCATTCCTGTCGTGCTCCTTCCTCACCACATTGGCTAGCGGCTCGTCCGAGTCTATTGATGAATCATGTATATTTACATAATCCAATTCTCCCCATTCTTCATCACTGCCCTCACTTGAGCTGTCCACGTCCTCAGGATCCCAGTCAGAATCGCCTACTTGTTGTTGTGTACCCGAAGTAGAGGGTACAGGTTGTTGTGTACCCGATGGTACAAGTTGTGTTCCACTTGCAGATGGAATGGCACGCCTTTTGGGTGATGGAGCAAGAGGTGCAGGGTCATCTTCGTCAGAGGATGATATACGCAAAGGGCGAGACTTGGAAGTAGGCCTTCTATGACTCATAGGTCGAGAAGTTGAAGGTAGAGAGGTTGGGGGCTGGCGAGGCATGTTAGCAGTTCAGAGGCCTGGCGAGAAACGACTTCAACCGGCTGAGTCTCGCCTTATATATAGCTCTATGGCCAATCATAGATAGCCAAGTGTAACATAATTTATTATCCAATCTCAGATCGTCTTATAAAATAATACATTTCAAATAAACCAATCAGAATGCGCCAATTCGGTGACATCATTCACCCCTCACCTCTATGGCCAATCATAGATAGTGTAACATAATTTATTATCCAATCTCAGATCGTCTTATAAGATAATATATTTCAAATAAACCAATCAGAATGCGCCAATTCGGTGACATCATTCACCCCTCACCTCTATGGCCAATCATAGATAGCCAAGTGTAACATAATTTATTATCCAATCTCAGATCGTCTTATAAAATAATACATTTCAAATAAACCAATCAGAATGCGCCAATTCGGTGACATCATTCACCCCTCACCTCTATGGCCAATCATAGATAGTGTAACATAATTTATTATCCAATCTCAGATCGTCTTATAAGATAATATATTTCAAATAAACCAATCAGAATGCGTCAATTCGGTGACATCATTCACCCCAGCCACCCCCCCTTGAGTAGGGGGGTATTGGAGTAATGAGGCGAAACTAATTATCCCCCCAGTCCCCCTCCCCTCTTACTTCAAATGGTAAACAAAGAACCTCTGGCCTTATAGGATAAAAAGACGCACATATGCTGAGGACCGAGAACAAGAGACAACACCGCATTTGTGCGTTCCCCGTGAATTTGGAACGTGGCTATGTAACGCATATATGCTGACACCCGATATCTTCAGAAATTTGCAAGTACCACATATATGCTGACCCCGAAATCTTGGAACAAAAGTGATTGCCGCACATGTGCGGCACCCGGGCAATTTGGGTTAATCCCCCAAGGCATTTACTCGCTTCTCTCAATCTACATTCTACCTCCACCCCCACTCCTCCCTTTACTTCCATATTCGCACCCAAGTATCTAAAAATATCCACTTCCTCCAATCTCTCTCCCTTATTACTCACTTCCAGTCTGCTCCCACTCTCTCCCCTTGTACATCTCATCACCTTACATTTACGCACATTTATCTTCAACTTCCTTCTTTCACTCAAACTCTGTCACTAACTTCCTCAATCCCTCTTTTGATCCTGCTACAAGTGCAGTGTTGTCAGCAAATAACAACTGGCTCATGTCCCACTTTTCTCCATTTTCTTTAACCATCTCCAATCCCTGACCCACTACCCTTACATTCACCTCTCGCACCACCCCAACCACATATAAATTAAACAGCCAAAGCGACATAACACATCCCTGACGAAGTCCCACCTTTACCTCAAACCATTCACTCTCTCCATTTCTAATCCTAACACAAGCTCTACTACTCTCATAAGAACATAAGAGTAAAGGAGACTGCAAGAGACCATAAGGCCTACACTAGGTAGCTCCGTATCCATCACCACCTGTCATCCCCATCCATAAAGTTGTCTAATCGTTTGTTAAAACAACTGATAGTTTGAGCACTTACTACATGGTTACTAAGTTTATTTCATTCATCGACCATCCTATTAGTAAACCAATTCTTGCCTATTTCCTTCTTAAATCTAAATTTGTCCAGTTTATACCCATTACTGCGAGTCCTGCCCTGTTGTTTTATTATGATGACCTTGTTTGCATCACCCTTGTTATAGCCTTTGATCCACTTGAACACTTCTATTAGATCACCCCACACTCTGCATCTTTCCAGAGTGTAAGTTTAGGTGCCTAAGCCTCGCTTTGTAAGGCAAATTTCCGAGTCCATGTATCATTTTGGTCATTCTTCTCTGTACTGATTCTAGTGAATTTATGTCCATTCTGTAGGACGTAGACCAAAACTGTACTGCATAGTCAAGGATGGGTCTATCGCTAGATAGAGTTTGATAATTACCTCTGCACTTCTATTCTTTACCATCCTAGCAATGAAACCTAATGCTCTGTTAGCTTTATTTCTGGTGCTAATGCACTGCTTCCTGGTTTTAAGGTCGGGACTCACCAGAACTCCCAAGTCCCTCTCGCACTCAGATTTTTCTAAAAATGTGTTATCTAAGCTGTATCTATTTTCAGGGTTGTGTAGCCCTACGTTTAACACGCTACGCTTAGAGATATTGAAGTTCATTTGACAGCTCTTAACAGCTTTCCCCCTATCCCATATATCTGCAGTACCTCCCACAGTGCCTTCCTGTCTACCCTGTCATAAGCCTTTTCCAGATCCATAAAAGCCCAAAAAACATCCATACCTTTTCCTATAGATTTCTCAAATATCTGTCTTACCACAAAAATCTAATCTACACAACCCCTACCTGTCCTAAACCCACACTGTTCCTCCCCAATTACTCCCTTTGTTCCTCTCCTTATCTTCCCAGTCAAGACCCTCCCATAAGCTTTCCCAACTATGCTTAACAAGCTAATCCCTCTGAAACTACTACACTCACACTTGTTCCCCTTTCCCTTGTAAAGTGGAACTATACAGGCACTCCTCCAGTCCTCTGACACTCTACCCTCTCTTAACCAAACATTAAAAACCTCACCAGCCAGTCCACCATCACTGTACCTCCTTCTCTCGGACACACTGCATGGCATCCATCCACCCCAGGTGCCTTACCTGCTCTCATCATCTTAATAGCTGCCTTCAATTCATCTTTCCTTATTTCTCCTCCATATTCCTCACTTATTATGGTCATTTTCTTGGTCTCTCCACATCGACTACATTTCCCTCCCTATCCTCCTTCACATTTAGCAAATCCCTAAAATACTCTGCCCACCTTCCTCTCACTGCCTTCTCTTCCATTATTATCTCTCCATCTGCACCTTTTACCTTTTCTTCTCTACTTGGTTCGCTTCCTCTTCCTCTCTTAATTTCCTTCCAAAACATTTTTTTATTACTGTCAAAATTTCTGTCATACTCTTACCCCATTTCACATCTGCTCTCCTATTTGCCTCCCTTATCTTATGCTTTACTTCTCTTTACTTTGTACCTCTCATATGATTCCCACATCCTAATTTGTAACCAATCCATGAAAGTGCTTCTCTTCTACAACCTTGTTTACTTCCTCATCACACCACTCACTACCTTCCTTCTATTTCCTCCCATCCTCCTTGTTCCACATACCATCTTTGCACACATTATGACTCCCTCCTTGAACCATCCCCATTCCTCCTCCACTCCTAGTTCTACTCTATACTTCACTCCCTCCCACTCCTCTCTCAGCATCTTATACTCCTCCTTTTCTTTCTCATTCAAGCAGTTTGCTCTAAGCACCTCCCTATCTTCTTCCCTTTTCCTCCTCCTCCACCTCTCCACTCTCATCTTACCCTCCTCCAAAAAATGATCTGATATTCCCCAACTCTCCCCCCATAGAACATGTACATCCTTAACTCTTCCTATCCCGTCTTTATATCTCATTTTATCTAAACTATTTTTAAATTCATGTGTTGTTTTTGCACACACCACTTTCTCATCTAACTTGTTCCAAATGTCTATTACTCTGTGAGGAAAGCTATTCTTTTTCAGATCTCTTCTATAGCTGTCTTTCTTGATTTTCTTTCCATGTCCTCTTGTATTTCTTTCATCCCATTTTATTAGATCCTCTCTATCAATAATTTCTATGCCTTTCATGATTCTGTAAATAGTTATCAAATCTCCTCTCTTCTCTGCTCTAGTGTCTGTAGCTCAAGTTTTGCTAGTCTCTCTTCATATGATAGTTTTGAGAGTGTTGTTGCCAATTTTGTAATTGCTCTTTGTATTCTTTCAAGTTTTGTTATACATTTTTTTTGTACTTGGTGACCACATTGTTGCTGCATATTCCAATCTTGGTCTTATTACAAAGGATTACAAAGGTCGGATGCGAAAAAAATCATAATAATGATAAATGAATAGATAAAAATTGTAATAATGTAAATAGATAAAATACATAAATAAATGCATTGGTATAGTTAAATAATAAACAAACAGGTAAATAGTAAATAATAATAAATTAACATATAACTAACAATAAATGAGAATCAAGCAAATGATAATAAATAGACAAATGATAACAAAACAAATAAACAAATAGTATAAAATAAATTATAATCACTACAAGCATCTTGCTTAGGTGTTTATCTTAATTATTCTTAAATCTTCGAGCTGAACTACACAAGCCTATAGTAATGAAGATGATGATATGGTTTAATGTCACACACTCCCCCCCCCCTGTTGGGAGGTTAGGACAGTGCTCCTCACAGAGGGCTTTGTAGCTTGGAATTTAATGAACCATGCCCTTGGTTCAACTTTGCCGGTGGCAGGATTCGAACCACCTTCACTTCGACCTTCACCGCAAGTAACGACACCCTAACTCACTCAGCCAAATGTTGAAATAGATACATGTCTCTTACACAACATGATACATGGGTACCGTATTTTTCGGACGATAAGGCGCTTAGTACCATAAGGCGCACCCGTAATTTGCTATTCCCCGTCCTTACATAAGGCGCACCTGGTCTCATCATCGGATAATCATGCATATGTGAGTGCATTCAGAACTGAACATTTACGTTGTTGAATGAGAAAAATCGGTTAGGATTTAGCAAAATTACAAAAATAAATTGTATATATTTTTTTTATTTTGGTCAGTGAAATCAGACCACCTCCATGGACAGTCTGCCCTGCCAATACAGTCAAACCTCAGTTTTCGAACATAATCCGTTCGAGAAGGCTGTTCGAAAAGCGATTTGTTCGAAAACCGAAACAATTTTTCCCATTATAATCAATGTAAATAATTTTAATCCGTTCCAAGTCTAAAAAACAACTTTTTCTAATTTTTTTTTTTTTTTTACTATTTTACACCATAAACTGCACTGTATACTGTTTACCATAAATAAGTGTATCCCACTTCTTTTCTTAAACTTTTCAAACCACCCTCTGCTTGCTTTAAAATCAAACCCTTCCAGAATAATGCTAGGATCTTTTTTTATCAAATCTTCATACAATTGTCTTGCTTTCGCACAAATTGCATCTTCACTAAGAGTATCACCTGCTAACTGTTTCTCATTTACGAAAATCAGCAAAAGTTTCTCCACTTCCTCCAATACCTGTGGCCTTTGTTTGCTAAAA
The DNA here is from genome assembly GCF_046742065.1 of Oratosquilla oratoria. Classification (NCBI taxonomy): domain Eukaryota; kingdom Metazoa; phylum Arthropoda; class Malacostraca; order Stomatopoda; family Squillidae; genus Oratosquilla; species Oratosquilla oratoria. The sequence goes on from NC_134818.1 coordinate 35,724,588, forward strand.
ACACTTGATCCTTTAGCCACATCACTTGCTTTAACCTGGTCTTTATTTTTTAGGATGGTGCTTATCGTCGATTTCGCCATCCCAAACTCCTTAGCCAACGCAGACACACGAACGCCAGATTCATATTTCGCTATTAATTCTTTTTTAAATTCAATAGTTTTGCGCACTACTTTCCTCTTTTCTTCACCACTTGAACTTGCTTTCTTTGGACCCATGATTAGGGGCTAATACACGATGCAAAGATGAAAAAAAGTCAGATTTACGTAAATAAGAACAAACACGTCTGCTCGGATTAAACTTTGATCGCAAATGCGCTACGGAGGAAGCGTCCTTGGCGTTCGAGTTCTCTCAGCTCGCGAGTGAGCCGCGTTCGGGTACGCTCGCCTTCTTTCGGTTTGTTCGAGAGCCGAAAGTTGGTCGAGTTCTGAGACGTAAAATTCTCGAACTTTTTGGTCGAAAACCGATTTGGTCGAGAACAGAAGCGTTCGATAACCGAGGTTTGACTGTACCCCTAAAAAACAACATAAACACGTTACGGGAATTGTGGGGAATAAAACCAACATTAGCAGTTTTATTCCTGGAATTCTCTATTCGCTTAAAAACACAAGATTATAAATGAAGGTAATTTTTAGTTTCGACCATGGGCGCAATATAGCAATAGAAAATTAATTATTAATTTTTTGTAAATTATAATGTATTAATGTAATATGTAATTTTTGTGAGCGGAAATAAAAAAAGGTGCGAAAACTGATTTTGTAAGTAACGAAGTCGTGTCGGACGAATGGTATGCCATGTCTGTTATGATAGATGCCGACATCGAAGAAATGAAAGGGTGATGAATTCGTCTAACCTAACCTAACCTGTGTTTAATAAATCATTACCTGCAAATTAAATGCCATGCAGCTCGTCCTCGTCGTCGTCGTTGTGAGAGACGTTGGCGCGATCCTATGCTACCAACTTCGTTCATTAGCATAAATGCTTGTAGCAAGGTATTTTTTATTTTCATTTCCGCCCACAAAATTGCATTTTACGTTGATACATTTGATTTACAAAATTAATAATTAATTTTATATTGCCATATTGTGCCCATGGTCGAAACTAAAAAAAATACCTAAATGACTACAGTCTGAGTGGAGCGAGACTAGACCAATGCAAAATGGCTGTCTGTGTTGTGGACGCTATCATCTCATAGCCATGATAGCGTGAATGAATGCGGTGGCACGGAGTTGAAAACTGTCAAAGTTTTCGCAATTTTCTTGTCAAGATACATGCATCTTGGTTATAACTTGGTTGTAACTTTTGCTGGGCCTATGCACTGTCGCCGTCGGCAGGGTAGCTACGAAACGTGTCAAAATAATTCATCAATGTCCGAGGTATTTTTTTGCACTGAAGCCACACATAAGGCACACCACCCGATTTTGGCCGATTTTAAGGATTTTACCTGCGCCTTATGGTCCGAAAAATACGGTACATACAATTTCATGTATACAATCGCTCTATATCAAAACCCATATATTGCTATACGTTTGTCCAGTCTCACTTTTATGATTATTTCAGACAGTCATTTCCAGCTTTTCTTTCAAGGTGATTGCTGACCCATGAAATTTTTCTAGCCCTTTGGCTGGCCAGTATATGACAGTTTTCTATAATGTAACCTAATCATACAGCAAAAGTTGAAACACAATCACCCAATGGATAAAAGGTGCAACTAGAGTACCAGTAGATGACGTCTAACCATAGAACTTAATATCATTGGTTCCCTGAAATATCTATGCCCAATAGGAAAAATGAACATGTAACACCTGAATTCTAACTGGAAGGTGGGGTACTAGAGCCAAGGAATGATCCATACAGGCAAGGCAGAATTTTGAGATTACTTTCTTGGGTTTCTGGATGACTTTCTTGATTAGTATTTTCTTCACCATTTCTTCATCCAGGTATGTAAATGCCACTTTGATTGTTCTTATTAAATGATAAGTTTCTCCAAAAATCTTGTTTATATGTTTCTCAGGTGACATATTATTCATAATAATGACTCCCAGGTCCTTCTCATTTTTTGCTTTCTTTATTCCTTCTTCTCCCAATTTATATGATCCTGTTATTCTGTTTTTGCTTTTTCCAAATTCCATTATACTACACTTTTTGGTATTGAACTCCATCTCCCACTTCCTACTCCATTCCCATACTTTATTGAGATCACTGTAGTGACTCAGTCTTCTTCCGTGTTCACTTTTTTAACACTTTTCCGTCATCTGCAAAGAAGCTCATATAACTTTCAATTTCTTTATCCATATCATTGATATATAGCAAACATTATTGGGGCCAAAACTGTTCCCTGTGGAACACCGCTTATTACTTCATCCCAGTTAGAGTGTTTGTCTCATATCACTACTCTCATTTTTCTTTCTTGCAAAAAGTCTTCCATCCATTTAAGCAGTTTGCCCTGTATTCCTCCCTCAGTTTCTAATTTCTTAAGTAACTTCTTATGTGGTACTTTGTCAAAAGCTTTTTTTAGGTCTAGAAATGCACAATCAACCAATCCATCTCTTTCTTGTATTATATCTATTAGCCTTGAATAGAAACATGTTAAATTGTTGACACATGATCGTCCTTGTCTGAATCCAACTTGCTTTGGATTTAGTACCTTGTTTTCTTTCTAAATACATTACCCATCTACTTTTGATAATTCTTTCACAGATTTTTGCTATTGTACCTGTTAGAGAGACTGGTCTATAGTTTGTAGGGTCCTCTTTATTACCTCCTTTGTATATAGGTACTATATTTGCTCTTTTCCAATATTTTGGAACTTTTCCTTCTTTCAAGGAACTGTTTAGTATGCTATGTATTTTGTCTGCCAGTTCATTCCTGCATTCTTTCAAAATCCAGTTTGCTATTTCATCTGGTCCATGCAATTTTCTGACATCAAGATTACTCAAGTGGTTCAATATTTCATTCTTTGTTACTTCTTTTTCTTTCATAGGGGTGACTTTCTCTTCCCATTCGATCTCTCCAGGTTGTATGTTCTCCCTTGTAAACACTGATTTAAAATGCTTGTTCATAATTTCTGTCATTTCTATTTCCTCTGTGTATTCAACTCCTCCTTGTCTTAATTTCTCTAATTCTTGTTTGTTTTTCAGTTTGTTTACAAATCTGTAAAATAGTTTTGGTTGATCTTTACATTTTTCTATGACATCTTTTTCATATTTTTTTTTTTTTCGTCTCTGCACACTTGTACATATTCATTTCTATAACAAGTATATATTTTCCATTTTCAGGTCTTTTGTATTTCTTCCATTTGGTCCAAGCTTTATCTCTTTTGTCTTTCAACTCCTTACAACTTTTGTTGTACCAGCATTTTACATATTCTTTTTCTTGTTTTTGTCTTGGGACATACTTTTCCACTCCTTTTTTATAAATTGTCAAAATACTCCATTTCTCTTCTACTTTTGTATCTTTGTGTATTCTTTCCCAGTTTTCTTTTTGAAAGAATTTTCTTATTTTATCAAAGTTTGTTTTTTCATACATCATTCTTCCTTTTCTATATTGTTCATTTCTTTTCATGTATTTTTCCTCATTTAGTTCTAGTTCTATCAATATGTGGTCACTTTTATTTATTGGTGCCTGGTATTCTATCTTTTCCACTATTTCAGGTTCTGATGTGATTATTAGGTCTTGTCTCGATGGTTCTTCTTCATTTCTATACTTAGTGTTCTCTTGAATCCATTATGTCATTGTGTGGTCAATAATCATCTCAAGTAGAATATTTCCCCATGAGTCTTCTCCACCCTTTGCTGTCATCTCTTCCCAGCAGATTTCTTTGGAACTAAAGTCGCCCATCATAACTATTCTTCCTCCATCTTCCATTATCTTATTTAATGTTATCCTTGTGTCCTCTAATATACTTTTATGTTCTCTCTCTTCCCACGAGGCTGTTTTTGGGGGCATGTAGTTTATTACAAACTTTCTGCTCTTCTTATCTCTGTCTTCTACTTCTATCATAATCATCTCTACTCTATTCTTTCCATATGTGACACTCTTCACATTTATATCCTTCTTAGTCAGGAACATAACTCCACTCCCATGTTTTATCTCTGTTTCTAGTCCAATAATTATATGCATTGTGTCCTATGCTGTTGGGTGGTAGTGGACCTTTTAATTTTGTCTCTACAATTCCCATTATGTCTGGTTCTTTTTCCTTCAGATACTCGTTCAGTTCATTCAATCCTGTTATTAATCCATCTATAATTGTGTAGGACACTTTTAACTTTCTGTTATTTCCATTGTATGTTCTGTTTCTTTTTTGTTTCTATCTGTTTGGTCCATTTCCTCACTTTCATATTCACTACTCTCCAATAGAATTCTTCTTTTTCTGACTCTGTTCTGTTCTCGTTTTTTTCTTTAGCTTCTTGTGTTTTCATTTTGCATCCTCTCTTTCCTCTTTATTCATTTCTCTTTATCCATACCTTTTTATTGTTCACTTGCTGCTCGCTTCCCTGTTTTTGCTAAGATATTCTCTGCTGTTGTTTGTGACCTGAATTTAGTCTTAATTGGTCTGGTCTATCTGTATTATATTTTCCGAGCCTAAATATCTCTTCAATTTGTTTCATGGTTTCAGGTTCATCTTCCTGAACTAATTCTAGTAAACTGTTTAATTTTTCTTTTTCCTCTTTAATTCTTGTGGTTCTATTTTGGTTAAATTTCTCTTTCATTCGTAATATAATCATACATTTCTTATTGTCTGCTAAGTCTCTTACTATATTCTCCTGTCTCATCACTTTAATAACTGAGTCTTCAGTTTGTTCTTTCATTTGTTGCTTAATTATGTCAGTAAATGCAACTTTACTGTTTTCTTGGATTTTTTTCCAGCCCTGTGCTTCCTTTGCTATGGCCTCTTTATTGTCTTTATTATTCCTCTTTAATTCCTCATTCTCTTCTTTAACTTCTTTTAACTGTCTTTTTAATTCTTCTATTTCTAAAGTTAAATTTTTGTTCGCCTTCTCTAGTTCATCCAATTTTTCAACTCTCTGCGCAATTTTGGCTATGTTACCGAACCTGATTTCCCAATGTTCGGTCATCTTATCAAGTTTTTCCTCTAGTCTTGTCAATTGGGGGAGGTTGGTATCCCCCCCACCGTCTTTAAATCCCTGGAAACTACTATCATCACCTTCCACTGTGCTGCTCTTATCTATACCTCTAATCTTTACATTTTTGTTGATCCCGTCATCATCGAAATCATCATCATCGGTCTGTCTTTTGTTTACAAGATGCCTGTCCTCCTGGACCATGTCCCCCTCTTCCTCATTTCCTTCCATTTCCCTCAATAATCCCTCCCCTTCTTCCCTATCACACCCCACTACACCACGAGCTCTCCCGTTCCCTATAAATACAATAAGGCACTTCCTGAACGTAGAGATCCACGTAGATTTTCCTTTTTCTTCGGAACTCTAATTCTCGCCGTCCATTCCATGAAAGGTTGTGTGTGTATTTACCTAGTTGTATTTTACGGGAAGGGGAGCTATGCTCGTGGTGTCCCGTCTTCATATCTCATTTTATCTAAACTATTTTTAGATTCGGGTATTTTTTTTGCACACACCACTTTCTCATCTAACTTGTTCCAACTGTCTATTACTCTGTGAGGAAAGCTGTTCTTTTTCAGATCTCTTCTATAGCTGTCATTTTTTTATTTTCATTCCGTGTCCTCTTGTATTTCTATCATCCCATTTTATCAGATTCTCTGTATCAGTAATTTCTATTCCTTTCAGGATTCTGTAAATAGCTATCAAATCTCCTTTCTTCTTTGCTCTAGTGTCTGTAGTTCAAGTTTTGCTAGTCTCTCTTCATATGATAGTTTTGAGAGTGTTGGTGCCAATTTTGTAATTGCTCTTTGTATTCTTTCAAGTTTTTTAATACATTTTTTTGTACTTGGTTACCATATTGTTGCTGCATATTCCAGTCTTGGTCATATCAGGGTGATTAGAATTTTCTTCACCATTTCTTCATCCAGGTATGTAAATGCCACTTTGATTGTTCTTATTAAATTATAAGTTTCTCCAAAAATCTTGTTTATATGTTTCTCAGGTGACGTATTATTCATAACAATGACTCCCAGGTCCTCATTTTCTACTTTTTTTTTTATTCCTTCTCCCAATTTATATGATCCTGTTATTCTGTTTTTGCTTTTTCCAAATTCCATTATACTACACTTTTTTGTATTGAACTCCATCTCCCACTTCCTACTCCATTCCTGTACTTTATTTAGATCACTCTGTAGTGATTCACAATCTTCTTCCGTGTTCACTCTTTTCAGTAGTTTTGCATCATCTGCAAAGAAGCTCATATAGCTTTCAATTCCTTCATCCATATCATTAATATATATGGCAAACATTATTGGGGCCAGAACTGTTCCTTGCGGAACCCCGCTTATTACTTCATCCCATTTTAAGTGTTTGTCTCCTATCACTACTCTCATCGTGACCACATCATTGCTGCATATTCCAATCTTGGTCTTATCAGAGTGATTAGAATTTTCTTCACCATTTCTTCATCCAGTTATGTAAATGCCACTTTAATTGTTCTTATTAGATTATAAGTTTCACCAAAAATCTTATTTATATGTTTCTCAGGTGACATATTATTCATAACAATTACTCCCAGGCCCTTCACATTTTCTACTTTTTTTTATACCTTCTTCTCCCAAATTATATGATCCTGTTATTCTGTTTTTGGTTTTTCCAAATTCCATTATACTACACTTTTTAGTGTAGAACTCCATCTCCCACTTCCTACTCCATTCCCATACTTTATTTAGATCACTCTGTAGTGACTCACAATCAACTTCCGTGTTCACTTTTTATTAATAGTTTTGCATCATCTGCAAAGAAGCTCATATAACTTTCAATTCCGTCATCCATATCATTAATATATATAGCAAACATTATTGGGGCCAGAACTGTTCCTTGTGGAACACCGCTTATTACTTCATCCCACTTAGAGTGTTTGTCTCTTATCACTACTCTCATTTTTCTTTCTTGCAAAAAGTCTTCCATCCATTTAAGCAGTTTGCCCTGTATTCCTCCTTCAGTTTCTAATTTCTTAAGTAACTTTTTATGTGGTACTTTGTCAAAAGCTTTTTTTAGGTCTAGAAATGCACAATCAGCCCATCCATCTCTTTCTTGTATTATATCTATTAGCCTTGAATAGAAACATATTAAATTGGTGACGCATGATCGTCCTTGTCTGAATCCAAATTGCCTTGGATTTAGCATGTTTTTTTTTTGTTTGTTTTTTTCTAAATATTTTACCCATCTACTTTTGATAATTCTTTCACAAATTTTTGCTATTGTACTTGTTAGAGAGACTGGTTTATAGTTGGTAGGGTCTTCTTTATTTTCCCCTCTATATATAGGTACTATATTTGCTTTTTTCCAATCTTTTGGAACTTTTTCTTCTTTCAAGGAACTGTTTATTATGCTATGTATTTTGTCTGCCAGTTCATTTTTGCATGCTTTCAAAATCCAGTTTGCTATTTCATCTGGTCCATGTGATTTTCTGACATCAAGATTACTCAAGTGTTTCAATATTTCATTCTTTGTTACTTCTATTTCTTTCATAGGAGGGACTTTCTCTTTCCATTCGATCTCTTCAGGTTGTATGTTCTCCCTTGTAAACACTGATTTAAAATGCTTGTTCATAATTTGTCATTTCTATTTCCTCTGTGTATTCAACTCCTCCTTGTCTTAATTTCTCCAAATCTTGTTTGTTTTTCAGTTTGTTGTTTACAAATCTGTAAAATAGTTTTGGTTGATCTTTACATTTTTCTATGACATCTTTTTCATATTTTCTCTTCTCTCTGCACGCTTGCACATATTCATTTCTATAACAAGTATATATTTTCCATTTTTCAGGTCTTTTGTATTTCTTCAATTTGGTCCAAGCTTTGTCTCTTTTGTCTTTTAACTCCCTACAATTTTTGTTGTACCAGCACTTTATATATTCTTTTTCTTGTTTTTGTCTTGGGACATACTTTTCCACTCCCTTTTTTTTTTTTTTTTTTTTTTTTTTTTATAAATTTTTGTCAAAATATTCCATTTCTCTTCCACTGTTTCTTCTTTGTATATTCCTTCCCAGTTTTCTTTTTGAAAGAATTCTCTTATTTTATCAAAGTTTGTTTTTTCATCATTCTTCCTTTTCTATATTGTTCATTTCTTTTCATGTATTTTTCCTCAGTTCCAGTTCAATCAATATGTGGTCACTTTTACTTATTGGTGTTTTATATTCAATCTTTTCCACCATTCTAGGTTTAGATGTGATTATTAAGTCTAGTCTCGATGGTTCTTCGTTTCTATTCTTAGTGTTCTCCTGTATCCACCGTGTCATTGTATGTTCAATAATCATCTGAAGTAGAACATTTGCCCATGAGCCGTCTCCACCCTTTACTGTCATCTCTTCCCAGCAGACTTCTTTGGAATTAAAGTCGCCCATCATAATTATTCTTCCATCTTCCATTATCTTATTTAATGTTATCCTTGTGTCCTCTAACATACTTTTATGTTCACTCTCTTCCCACGAGGCTGTTTTTTGAGGCACATAATTTATCACAAACTTTTTGCTCTTATCTCTGTCTTCCACTTTGATCATAATCATCTCTACTTTATTTTTTTCATATGTGACACACCTCACGTTTATATCCTTCTTAGTCAGGAATATTACTCCACCCCTTTGTTTTGTCTCTCTGTTTCTAATCCAATAATTATATGCATCATGTCCTATACTGTTGGGTGGTAGTGGACCTTTTACTTTCGTTTCTACAATTCCTATTATGTCCGGTTCTTTTTCCTTCAGATACTCGTTCAGTTCAATCCTGTTATTAATCCATCTATATTTGTGTAAGACACTCTTAGTTTTCTGCCACTTCCATTGTGTTCTCTGTTTCCCTTTTGTATTTCTCTAGTATGTCATATTTCCCTACTTTCATATTCACTACTCTCCAATAGAATTTATCTTTTTCTGACTGTTCTCATCTCGTTTTTTTCCATAGCTTCATGTCTTTTCATTTTTTCCTCCTCTCTTTCCTCTGTATTCATTTCTCTTTTTATCCATACCTTTTTATATTGTTCAATTGCTGCTAGTTTCCCTGTTTTTTGTTAAGATATTCTCTGCCGTCATTTGTGACCTTAATTTGTCTGGTCTTATCTGTTCTATACTTTCCGAGTCTATACATCTCTTCAATTTATTTCATGATTTCAGGTTCATCTTCCTGAACTAATTCTAGTAAACTACTTACTTTTTCTTTTTCCTCATTGATTCTTGAAGTTCTATCTAGGTTATGTTTCTCTTCCATTCCTAATATAATTATTAATTTCTTTTTATCTGCTAAGTCTCTTACTATATTCTCCTTCTTTCTCATCACTTTGATAACTGAGTCTTCAGTTTGTTCTTTTATTTGCTGTTTAATTATGTCAGTAAATGCAACTTTACTGTTTTCCTGGATTTTTTTTTCCAACCCTGTGCTTCTTTTGCCATGGCCTCTTTGTTGTCTTTATCATTCCTCTTTAATTCTTCATTCTCCTCTTTTTACTTCTTTTAACTGTCTTTTTAATTCTTCTATTTCTAAAGTTAAATTTTTGTTCACCTTCTCTAGTTCTTCCAATTTTTCAACTCTGCGCAATTTTGGCTATGTTACCGAACCTGTTTTCCCAATGTTCGGTCATATCAATTTTCTCCTCTAGTCTTGTCAATCGGGGGAGGTTGGTATCCCCCCCACCGTCTTTAAATCCCTGGAAACTACTATCATCACCTTCCACTGTGCTGCTCTTATCTACACCTCTAATCTTTACATTTTTGTTGATCCCGTCGTCACCAAAATCATTATTGTCGGTCCGCCTCTTGTTTACAAGACGCCTGTCCTCCTGGACCATGTCCCTCTCTTCCTCATTTCCCTCAATAATCCCTTCCCTTCTCCCTCCCTATCACTCCCCCACTACACTAAGAGCACTCCCCTTCCCTATAAATACAGTAAGGCACTTCCTGGACGTAGAGATCAACGTAGATTTTCCTTTTTCATCGGTACACCAATTCTCGCTGTCCATTCGACGAAAGTGTGTGTGAGTGTGTCTGTCTGTATATATATGTATATATATATATACATATATATATATATATATTATGTATAATATATATATATATATATATATATATATATATATATACACAGGTAAACGTCGACTTACGATGGCATTAGGTTTCGATAGATCCATCGTAAGTCGATCCCCAATTTGTGTATCACTCTGTTCCGTGGTCACTGTACCTAGCCTACCTGTATATTAACCACCAGAGATACTGAATATAGCCTATTAAACATGTACAGTAGTTTATTTAATTATTTTTATCCTTTTTACCATATTCAAACACTATAATATGTATTTTCAGTACGGACTTAAATCTCACGGGCAGCAGCCAATGCCAGCCGTACGACGTGTCGTAATAATACTCGCATCATAAAATATAGTCACCGCTTATATCGATCGTTCTCTCTTTCACCCGCGAATTTTGAAAACCACAGAGAATGGGATTCAGGGCACATTTGAGAGAATGTAAAAACACAGGGGCGACTACAATAAATATAATCAAGACGCCGATATGGCAGCCTCGCGAATCCACTTGCTCCTCATGACGCCTACGTGTGCGGCACCGTATGGAAGGGGTATATCCTCGTCGTCGTCGTCATCGTAAAGTCGAAAAATCGTAAGTCGCGGCCATCGTAAGTCGACGTTTACCTGTATATATATATATATATACATACATACATATATACATATACCAAGGCTTTTTACCCCTTACAAGGGAGGTAGCCAAAAAGGAAAAGGCATAAAATCATTTCCACCCATTCCATCCCTGAATACACTCCACACCCCTCCACCCTCCCTCTTATCTTAGCACCTCCTGGATGACGGGTCATCCCTGCACATTGTCCACTGCTCTGGGTCAGAAGCAGTGTCGCAAGACACAGCACATCCACAGCAAGGCCGCTTCATTAAATCGGCAACCCCCCCCTCTCCGTCCCCCCCATTGCATAAAAGAAGAAGACGGGGAGAAATCCCTTTGGGCTGCGTCAAATTTTGCTCAAACATACTACCTCACCCCCCATCCCCCCCGCCCATTCCACCTCATGCAATCACAACATCATCCATATACAACCATTCTCCATTCACCCCTGTCTTCTGTCCTCTCCTGTCCTTCCTCAACAGACCCCTCTTCCCCAAAGCCCCCTTCACCCCATCCATCCACCTCATCCTTGGATGTCCCCTCATGTTCACTCCCTCCACATCTGCCTTCCATACCTCTTTTAGTAGTTTTTCTTCACTCATTCTTTCCATGTGTCCAAACCATCCTAATATTCTTTCATCAACCCTATCTCCCAGCTCCTTTTCCACCCCTGTTCTCCTCACCTCCTCATTTCTCACTTTAGCCTAGTAACCCCCATCAACCATAGAAAATGTGATGAAGACAGTTTAGAGAGTATGTCATTACGCAGGGGCAACTACAGTAAATATAATCAAGACGCCGATATGGCAGCCTTGCGTATCCACTTGCTTCTCATGCCACCTACGTAGGCGGCACCGTATGGAAGAGGATATGGAGTAAAGAAACAAACTGTGTCTGATATTCGTAAACAAAAGGAACAACTTACCCAATATTCGCTGAAGTATTCGGTTGATGAAAATTTTGGACTTTGTACTCCTGGGGTGAAAATTTTGGGCCAGATCCCAGGTATTTACACTAACAGATTGGATAGTGTGCTTAAGTAAAAGTACCGTACTGTATTCATTCCTCATTTTTTCGTAACATAATCATTGAAATACAGTAGTATCGGAAACTTCAGACAATCGGGTATATCGGACCGGTGTTCCCCCCTTTTAGTCTGTTAAATCGAGGCATGAGTGTATTTACCTAGTTGTATTTTACGCGAAGGGAAGCTATGCTCATGGTGTCCCATCTTCACATCATGTTTTATCTAGCCTGTTTTTAAATATGTGTATTGTTTTTGCACGCACCACATTTTCATCTAACTTGTTCCAAACGTTTATTATCCTGTGGGGAAAGCTGTTCTTTTTCAGGTCTCTTCTGTTATTGTTTTTCTTGATTTTCTTTCCATGTCCTCTTGTATCTCTACTATCCCATTTTATTAGATCCTTTCTGTCAATAATTTCCATGTATTTCATGATTCTATCAATAGTTATCAAGTCTCCTCTCTTCTCTGCTTCAATCTCTGCAGTTCAAGTTTTGCCAGCCTCTCCTCGTATGATAGTTCTGAGAGTGTTGGTGTCAATTTCATAATTGCTCTTTGTATTCTTTCAAGTTTTGTTATACATTTTTTTTTGTACTTGTGACTACGTTGTCACTGCATATTTCAGTTTTGGTCTTATCAAAGTGACTATTATTTTCTTCACCATTTCTTCGTCCAGGTATGTAAATACCACTTTGATGTTATTAAATTATAAATTTCTCCAAAATTTTTGTTTATATGTTTATCAGGGGACATATTATTCATAATAATGACTCCTAGATCCTTCTCTTTTTTCCACTTTTTTAATTTCTTCCTTTCCTAATGTATATGTCCCCACTATTCTTTTTTTGCTTTTTGCAAGTTCCATTACACTACCGTATTTTTCGGACTATAGCCCGCACCGTTATATGACCCGCACCCCCTTACACCTTAGTGAAAATCCACACAAGACCCGCACAACTGTATGACCCGCAGTCATATGGCATGCACGGCAGTGTAGATCTGACGATGTATATACCCATGCGTGGGTGGCCACAGGCACAGCTCTCGGCGGTTGTTGTTACGGCCGGCCGTTGACATGGTGATCAAAGTAATTTCAAAGCTGAGGCTTTTTCTAAATTTTCTGTTTCATCAATGCTTATGTGATTTATAAAAAAAAAAGATATATACTTTCCGATATTGGCAGGTTTCTTGGTGATATCTTGCTTTTCAGGATTCATCACACGTCAACGGCCGACACGTACGTACACAACCTCACAATTTGGTTTCTGAAGCTGCCACTAGATGTAGTGGTAGCTTCGATGAAAGAGGGGTGATCTTGAAAGTGTGCAACTGATCTTACGATGCCTTTGGGATGGGTCGAAGACGTGGCATTGCAATTCATGATCATGATACCAGCATTACTCCAGTCCTATTTATTTCTGATTGTGATGAAGATGAAGAATAACCAACAAATTACATTTCAATATATTGTATTGCATTTATATATATATTACAAAGAACCTTAATCAATTTGTGTAAATAATGCCATAAAACCCTGTTTGGTTGTTTACTGGTAATTAATCAATCAATTGGTTTATAAATGCCATACAAAGACTGGTAATTAATTATTAAACCAAACAATTTCCAATGGTTAGTTTTCAATAGAATAGAACAATAATGGAGCACATTACTGAACTGTTATGAACAGAGTCAATGGAGCACATCGTTATTAGAAAAAAAGCAATCAGTGATCACAGACGACAGAGTCAGTAATGTTTATGAAGGCGTATCATCGCTCACGAAGCCATCGAATTCCTCATCCTCTGTATCGTCATGGAAGAGGTTGTGGTATAAATCGGCCAATTCTGATGCAGTGACCTCATCCATTTCCATTTCGGATTCGTCCGATTCCTTTTCTGAGTCGTAGCATGCATTGAACATTGCAGGATGGCACATTTCTGATTTACGGAAACCGTTCTGAATTGTTGATTCTTTAATTTTCTTCCATGCTTGAACGACCCATTCTGCCACTTGAGCGTTAGTAGCTCTGCGTTGTCTACCAGTTTTAGTGAAGGAATGTTCACCCTCCACCATCCACTTCTCCCAGGCAGCACACAGTCTGTCCTTGAATGGCTTGTTGACCGAAATGTCAAGTGGCTGGAGAAGTTTCGTAAGACCGCCAGGGATTATAGTGATCTTTGAGTTGACTTTCTCGAGGTGTTGTTTAACGGATTCGGTTTTATGGGCGGTCATAAAGTCCAAAACAATAACGAGGTCTTTGTGTGGAAGAATCCACCCGGGCGCTTGACATACACTGAGTCAATCCAGTCGTTCATGACTGCTTCATCCATCCACCCCTTTGGATTAGCACGAACCATGATGCCAGATGGAAACTTCTCCTTCGGGATAGTTTTTTGTTTGAAGATCATCATTGGTGGGAGTTTCTTCCCCGATGTGGTACATGAAAGCACGACAAACTCGATTTCTCATGGCCTGTTGTCTTGATGGGTACTGTTTTTTCGCCAACATGCTCGACAGTTCTCGTCATCGGAATGTCGAACGTTAAAGGAACTTCGTCCATATTGATCAGGTGATCGAGACTGATTTTATGCTGCCTTATCTTGTCCCTTGTGTAACCCCTAAAAGTGTCGAGCTTTTCTTGCCAATCTTTGGGAAGTTTCTGTGCCATTGTAGTGCGGGTGCGGATCGTCAATTCTTTCCTGTGCATGAACCTAAAACACCAAGATGGTCCACCCTGAAATTCTTCAATGCCGAGATCTTTAGCGATGGTTTTTGCTTTTAATCGGATCCTTATTGTAGACATCCCCCGTCCTGCCGCCCTCTGTTCATTCACCCATGATTCAACTTTATCTTCAAGGTTGGGCCATCTTGCTTGGTGCCCCCGAAATGCTTTTTTTTTTTTTTTTTTTTTTTTTTTTTTTTTCTCTCGCTTGTTTTAGTTTGTCCTGCTTTTTCCATGCCCGCACCAACGATTCATCGATTTCGTACTCCTGGGTGGCGGCACGATTGCAATGCTCCTTCGCAAACTGGACTGCCTTTAACTTGAAATCGGCATCGTAACTTTTTAGCCTCTTCTTCACTGGTGGCATCTTGTTGTTTTCTTCTGCGTCGTTGTAAGCTTGTTGTGAAATGATGATTAATCGCTTAAAACTGCGGTATTTATACCCTCTTAATTTGATCATGATGTCGATTTTTGTGGTGACAAAAATTTGTCCATCCTTAGTCAAACCCAGGACTGAAATGATTAATGAAATAAAAATGCATTCTCCGAATATAAATACAGTCGAACCTCGAAAGCCCGGACTAATTGGGGGGAAGGGTGGTCCGGTCATGCCAAACGTCCGGTCATCGAAAATATCGTCCTAACAACCGTAGATTTTCATAACGGTATACGTATAGGTAATGTATGATATGGCATAGAAACACATAAGAATAATACTCTAACACTGTAATAATAATACTGTAATAATAATGCTATAATACTAATAATTCTGTAATAATAAACGTAATACAGGCATGTAAATGTACTGTATATACAGTGTACTGTACTGTATTTTTCATTACGTACACTGTAAATATCGGAAGGTATGCACGCGGGACAGTGGTGGCGGCCAGGGTTGCCGTGTTTTCTACACTGCCGTGTAGAATGGAAGTGTTGCCATACCGGGGCATACATTTTTCTCAGACGTGTGCAGACTTTCATAGCAAGATATACTTGTCAAACTTTGACAAAATGGTGGTTCTAGTTTTTTATTCTTGAATGTATATAAGGCCCCCATGCCCTAACATATTCAGTAAGATATAATTTTTTTTTACTATCATCGCTAAAAGAAAGCTGAAACTTTAGCGTAGAATTTTTCTGCACGGTAAAAACGTATCTTTTGGGGTATAATATTTTATAAGTACCGTAACACAATTACCAATAAAAGTCATATTTTGATGTACCATTTATTATTTGATAACTAGTTCTATGATTTTTAAACAAAAGTTTGAGTTTTTGAACGTGTTTAACAGCCCGCTGATATGTAAAAAAAAATTCATGTCCTTGTGCAGTTGCCACATGCCGCTATTTTACTACGTTTTGGTACAAAATTCTACGAAACGGGAGCCCTGGTGGCGGCTTGACTGGGCCGGGTTTGAGTACACGTGTACGGCAAGTCGCTGCCACCTACCGGACAAATAGGGAACTTTGCTTGAAAAGTCCGCCCTTTGTTCATTTCGACAGGTCAAACACCGGGCTTTCGAGGTTCGACTGTAAATTAAATTAAGAAAATACTTTTATTTTTTATATGTCAGCAGAAGAAAACATTATTAGGAGAATAGCGAAGTTTTGTTGTGATTTTTTGCCAAAGAATAAAATTTAAAGATAGGAGTATTTAGATAGAGGCCTTGGAGAAATATTCTTCCAAGGATAGACCTAAACATATTATGCACATGTAATGCACAAATTTAGCATTAAGGAATCAGGTACAGTTTGTAATTTGTAATTGTGAAAATGGCCGCCTGCTTGTTTTTATTTGATTGCAACACACGATGTTGGTGTTGGTACCAGTCAGTGTTGTATTGTATGTTCATGCTGTTTAGTTAGGCCTGTTTTATTTGTGATAATGCTTTTATTAATAACAAGAGCATGTAAAGCGGGTAAGATACTGACAAATCCTACCTTCTCTTTGTCGTTTGTCTCGATCGTGCGCGCTGTATTATGACATTGATCAACTTTCATTCGACGAACCCGGTCGGTCCTCCCGCAAATCCCCGATCCAAGAGGGCACCCAGCTAAACTAATCGTTCAATTTTTATTGACTGCTTAAGAGGGCAATTTCTAACCAGAATCCACAGATGACCCGCACCCCCAAATTTTGGCCCCTTTCTGTGGCAAAAAGCCGCGGGTCATACACCGAAAAATACGGTATACTTAAATTTAGTTTCCACTACTCCCATTATGTCTGTTTTTTCTAAGGGCAGGCAATCGTTTCATTCATTCATTCCTGAAATTATTCCATCTATATTAGTACAAGCTATTTTTAATTTCCTTTCTCCTCGTCTTTTTCTGTCTTCTTTGCTTCCATTTTCCTTATATACCATTTTCTCAGCCTCAGATCCACCATTCTCAGTTTCAGTTCTTTTTTCATTCTTTTTGTTTGCTTTGTTCCTAAGATCTTTTTCTTTCTCTTTTTCTTCCTCACTCATTTTTTTTATCCATATATTTTTGTAATGTTCACTATTAGCTAATTTCGTTGTTCTGAATAGTATTTCCTCTGCAATTGTTTGAGATCTAAGCTTTACTTTCAGTGGCCTGTATTGTTTTTCTTTAGAGTATCTGTCCATTCTATGGGTTTCCTCGATTTCCTGATCTCAGCCTAATTCATCTGTTTGTAATTCTTTCAGAGTTTCTTTAGCGATCTCTTTCTCTTCCTTTTCCCTCTGATATCTGGGTACATCATGCTTCTCTTTAATGCCATAGATTACGATGCATCTTTTTTTATCCACTGTGTCCCAAATTAAGTTACCTTTCTCTTTGATTACTTGGATCACTGTTTCCCTGGTATTTTCTTTGACTTCTTGTTCCATTATTTTCTTTAGGGATATTTCTTGACCAGGCGCGGATCCATGGGGGGGGGGGGTCTGAGGGGGCTGAAGCCCCCCCCCCAAATTTGTTCTTCCATGAATTATTGTAAGGATGTCATTTAATCGATTTTAGTACTTTCTGATGTTTTGCCAGGTCCGGGGGTTAAATAAACTGACAGCATGTGTGCAGTATTTGGGCGGAATTGTGCTGTATTTGGCATTTGTTTAATTCCATTTATCTGATTTGCGCTGCGCGTGTTGTAGGGTTGCCAGGGTTGTGTCTCAGTTGCGCTCTGGAAAGGGATAGAAAGGAGATATACCACGTTCGTTGGCCGTTTAACATACCTGTATTGTCACCTATATGATTGTTTTGTGTTGTTGAAGCAATCAAGTTGAAGCAATCAATCAAGAAGTATCATCTATAAACAGAAAGTACAGACGCTCCTCTACTTACGTTCATTCGTTTTACGTTTTTTCGATTTTACGTTTGAACTGACTGTAATTTTTTTTTTTTTTTTTTTTGTGATTTTTTTTTTTATTTTAGCGCACTCCCCGTAGTTCAAACGATACTTACGCATGACGCTGCGTCCATTGTTTACATGATACAAACGACAGACTGAACGTGCCTTGCCTCCTCCTCCTCCACCATCTCAATTTATGTTGCTTGAATTTAATTTATTTGAAATTAATGTTACAGTAAACTCGCGCTTATCCGAACGCGTTTTAACCGAATAATCGCATTAACCGAATATTTTCTCAGTACGGTAGCCATCGCTTCAACCGAATGTATTTGGATCTCAACCGAACATTCAAACACCCCGCCGCCTCTTCCGCCACCCGCAAGCTTCACTAAGTGCTCACACGGTGGCAGCACACTCCATGTTTACACCTAATCGGCTGTTTATACTCTTTAGAATATGTTTATGAACTGTTATAAGCATTTCCATGTGTATGTTAAGTTTACAGGTACGAATGTTGCACAAGACATTACCGCATTAAACTCTACGGGAATGAAACATACAAAATTGGATTAACCGAACATTTCGGTTAATCGGACATTTCTAATCCCCCTTGGAGTTCGGATAAGTGGAAGTTTACTGTATTTTACAATGTTATGTGTATAATTAATGATTTAGGGATGTTTTATAAGATACGGTAATAGAATTTACGGATGTATAGTACAGTAACAACTTACGTTCATTTTCAACTTATGGTCGGCCGTTCGGAACGCAACTAAAACGTAAGTTGAGGAGCGTCTGTATTCAGGAATACCACAGGCTTGATAGATATCGTTAATGTAAATAAAAAACAAAATAGGACCTAGAATACTTCCTTGAGGTACCCCCATACTTACACCCATTAATCTCGATTTAACACCGTTAAATAAGACAACTTGATTACGATTAGATAAATATGCAGTGGCGGCGCCAGGGGGGCCAACCCCCCCCATTAGCCCCCCCCAACTGAAATGAGCAAATTGAAAATTTAAAACACTCATTGAAATAATTTTATTAAGTGGAATTTTTAATTGCCAGGGCTAAAGATTTGTCAGCCATCAGTGCTAGCCCAACCATTAACCCCCTCCCCTTCTGAAATGAGGATAATATATGTGTATTATCATATTACTATTAGCCCCCCAAAAATTTGCTCAGCCCCCCTTAGCCTCCCCAACTAAAAATTCCTGGCGCCGCCGCTGTAAATATGACTGAACCATCTGAAGTTCAATGTCTCTTATTCCGTACTCAGCCATTTTCATCAATAGAATACTATGATCAACTGTGTCAAAAGCCTTTTTAATGTCTAGAAAAACTGCGGCACATATTTTTTATTAGATAGTCGAGTTGCAATATATTCCTGCAAGAGAGCAACAGGCATATATGTTGAGTGGTTTTCACGGAATCCAAATTGATTATCGAAAATTATTCCATGGTACTCGAGGTAATCTACCAATTGCTCAAGAATAACGGTTTCAAGTACTTTAGACAATACCGGAAGGATCGAAATCGGATGAAAATTTGATACGTTTGATGTGGGCCCATCTTTATGGATCGGGTGTACTATAGCAATTTTTAGGACATTAGGAAAGCAACTCTGTTGAAAGCACAAAGTGATTAAATGCATGGGTAAATGAATAATTCTGGGAGCAGCAAGTTTAAGGATCTTTGTATTATGGCAATCATAGCCATTGGACTTATTTTTTAAGATTATTTATAATACGCAAAATATCGTAAGTTGATGGTTTTATTAGACTAAATTGTGATGAGATGAGTTATATATTGAAGTGGGTTTCCTGGGTCATTTGGCAGCGTATCAGCCAATAAACTACCAATTGAACAGAAAAAGTTATTAAACATGTCAGCGATCTCATGGTTGTCAGTTACCTACCTGTTATTGTGAATAAACAAATTGGGAGTATTATTACTTCTCTTTTTATTAATTACTTCAAGAAGTATTGACCAGAGTTTCTTTGGAACCGATGAATTTTCTTCAAGTTTTTTGAGATAGTATTGCTTGCGAGCCGATTTAATTGATGAGTTGAGAACATTACGATATCTGATAAAATTGTGTTTATTAAGTTCAGAGTTGCACTTGATGTATTTTTTAAATTGATGCATTTCAATAAGTTATTTGTTACCCAAGGTTTGATTGGTATCTTTCTTCTTGATGTTATTTTAGTCATTTAGTAATTTCTTCATTAAATGTAGTTATCAAACAATTGGCAAAATCATTGTGGTGACAAGTATAATGCACAGTTGCAGTTAAATGTTGAGGTGTAAGCATCTACTCGAGTAAGCAGGTAAACTATTACTTATTTGTTTATAATATCTCTTGCAATTGTTTAATAACCCAAAGGGAAATTGAATAGTGGAACACCTTTCTATAAAAAAATATTATTACTTTAACTTGATATCGAGATTACCATGTATCTTCCCAAATTATATTCAATTTAATCTAGCAGTTCTCCACAATGTTCTTCCATTTCCTTCTATAATTTTTACCAGAGACGTTACTTGAGATTATGTTTGTGGCAGAATTCTTCTATGAAAATAAGCCTGTGTCAGATATTTGTTTTTTGCCCCTGCTAGACAGGCAGGTCCAGTGAAATGAAGCGAGCAGGGGATCCCGCCGAGATCACTGCATTTTTTAAGCGACGACCTGAATGTGTGCAGATGGATAATGCCACCACAGAGGCAAGTGTTCCGGAGGAAGCCAAGACCCACTCGTCTCGTGAAGACGGCACAGTTGCAGTGGCAGCTTCTCAAGAGCCTCGACTTGACATTGCTGATTTCGTGGGGAAGAAGGGAACAGATGCAGAGAAGGTGGTCATCATCCACCAGAAAGTCCCAGTTATCGAGGCTCTTCCATTCAGCTACGAAGGCGGTCAAAAGAGGCGGTTCCAGCCTACCTGGTGCTCATCATACCTGTGGCTCAAATATTCAGTTTTGAAGAACGGAGGATACTGAGCTCGTAAAAGACCACACGTCCACGAAGCGGAAGAAGCTGGTCAGCCTCTGCGCTACTAGATGGGTTGAGCGACACGACTCAGTCATTGTGTTTATGGAATTCCTGCTAGTTATTGCTGTCTTTCTGGAGAACGAGAGCAACTCGGACGCGACGGTGGGACTACTGCTAATAGCAATCCGAGAGCCGCACTTTCTGATTGGTCTCGCCGTCGCTGAGTCTGTGCTAGCTCACACTGTGGAGCCAAGCCGAGCCCTGCAGTCCCCTATGGTTGATCTAGTCTCAGCGTACGCTACGATTGGTGATGTATCTAAACAAGACCCGGGAAGGTGCACTGACCAGCTGCCAGGACATCTTCAAGAAGGCAGAGGGGCTTTTCCAGGAGATTGGTTCATCACACGACACCATTCCTGTACCTCGAGTTTGCAAGCGCCAAACGCAGCGAGCGAATTTACCCGTCCAGACAGCTGAGAAGTATTACCGAAGATCTGTACAGTATATGTCCCATTCCTCGACCATGTATTGACTGAGCTGCAGACCCGGTTCGGAAATGATACTATTCCTGTTGGCTTCAAGATCATGAATCTGCTCAGCAGTGCTGACGGAGATGTTGCTGCTGTACTGGAAGCGGCAAAGGTTTATGAGGCTGATATCGAGACCTTGAGCCTCGTGAAGGCGGAAGCAGAGCTCTGGTATTCAACAACAATGAAGTTCGAATCCATTGGAGATGCCCTTGCCCACGCCCAAACCTGAATGTATCCGAACCTGGCCAAGCTCCTCCGAGTTTTGATCACGCTCCCAGTCTTGAACGCAGAGTCCGAGCGTTCATTTTTAACCCTGAAGTGACTGAAGACCTACCTAAGGAATACTATGGGTCAAGATCGCCTCAATGGCCTGGCGCTACTCGGCGTTCACAATGAAATCAATATTGAAATAGACAGTGTAAGCAATGTATTTGCCCAAAAAACAGGAGGTTGATGTTTGTGTGAGATCCCATGAACAATGCTGTGTGTTATTAATGTAATTTAGATACTTTTATTAACAGGTTCAGAAGTTCATACACATTTTTGTTTGTATTTCTGATTTTTAAAGCTACTTTTATTTTTTATTACTTCCATGAGTCCATGTGCACTAACACTACACACGGATCGTTCAATGATTTCTCTCTATGCGAGAGTATACGCGTGCCAGTGCCTTATCACTGACTAGCACAAGCGTGTAACAATATAAAACGAATATACATTCTATTATATATGTCTAAAATACAGAAAAATCTGAAAAACATTATTAAGTTAAGTATACCTCAGACTTCTGATACATCAGACTACTCAGAGGAAGGAATTCAGGTTAGCCCCCCCCCAAATTTTTATCCTGGATCTGCCACTGTTCTTGACTTTCCTGTTCAATTTTCCACTGCTTCTTTATTTCTTGTAAGTAATATTATTTTATTTTTTCTTCCACCTTTTCAGTCACTTCTTTCATTTGGTTTTTTATTTCCCTTTTCAAGGCCTCATTCCTATTTGTGTCTTCACTTTTTAACCTTTCATTTTCTCCCTTTAATTGCTTTAATTCCTTTTTTTAACTCATCTATCTCCCTATGATTCTCCTCATTGGCTTTCCTTAACATGGATATTTCTTTGTACATTATTTTGTACTCTCTTTTGAGCTCTAATAATTCATCCAAAATGTTATTAAAATCTCTATTTCTCATTCTATTACTATACCTTGGTTCTCTATCCATTTCTAATCCTCTATGCATAATATTTCCTTCCCTTTCAAACCCCAAAAAGAAGCTTCTTTCAAACCTTTGGTATTCCCTTGGTGTCTGTGCGAGGCAGGTCCTTTTCTTAACAACACTGAGTGGAGTCTCTATTCTACTTTCTTCCAGGCTTCTCTTGGTTGTCTCTTTGTCTCTTGGTGTTTCCATTTTAATGAAAAAAGTAATATAAAAAAAAAGATAAAATGGAGATACAAAGACGAATTACATTTTGGTCACACCGAGTTAATAGCTATACTTCACCGTATATGTAAACAACTAGGTCCGGTTTTCAATCGTTTCCAATCGCTTGCTCGTGTCTCGCTAGCGAGCTAGCAGTTCGGAGCATTCGATCTATACATCTTGCTCCAACCGAGTCTGTTGTATTGTGTGTGTTTCTTGGTAGTGATGATGTGATAACTTATTGCTAACTAATTCTCATTAGTATCTTGTTGGATTGTGCATGTGTGGTAATATATGTTGATAATGTACTTTTCTCTCTCTCTCTCTCTCTCTCTCTCTCTCTCTCTCTCTCTCTCTCTCTCCTAATATTTGAACTTATAAAATTGATTCCACTTTTGTATTCACAACAGGTCATGGAAAAGAAGAGGAAGTGGTTTCGTGTGAAGAATTGAGAGATGTCGAACGTTGTTATTGGAAAGGTCAAAAAAAGATAGCAATAAACTCCAGTTCATCGTGTGACTTTGATTGCTGGTATAATCCAAGTGAGGTATGGAGATGTTCTCTTGTAGTGTTTCTCATACTTTTTTATTTTTTTCATTTTATTTTATTTATTCTATTGTATTTTATTTTATCACCATTTGAGTAGATTTTAAAAACCTTTGAATTGCTTCTAGTCTTCTTCCAGTCCTTCACAAATAAAAGAGGTATGATCTTTATAGACATTCTTGTATTGTTTATATTCTTATATTGTTTATATCTTCATACATGTATGTGTAATTACCTAGTTGTATTTTACGGGAAGGGGGGCTATGCTCGTGGTGTCCCGTCTTCTTATCTCATTTTATCTAGACTGTTTTTAAATTCGTGTATTTTTTTGCACACACCACTTTCTCATCTAACTTGTTCCAAATGTCTATTACTCTGTGGGGAAAGCTGTTCTTTTTCAGATCTCTGCTCTAACTGTCTTTCTTGATTTTCTTTCCGTGTCCTCTTGTATTTCTATCCCATTTTATTAGATACTCTATCAATAGTTTCTATGCCTTTCATGATTCTATAAATAGTTATCAAGTCTCCTCTCTCTCTTTGCTCTAATGTCTGTAGCTCAAGTTTTGCTAGTCTCTCTCCATATGATAGTTCTGAGAGTGTTGGTGCCAATTTTGTAATTGCTCTTTGTATTCTTTCAAGTTTTGTTATATATTTTTTTGTACTTGGTGACCACGTCGTTGCTGCATATTCCAATCTTAGTCTTATCAAAGTGACTATTATTTTCTTCACCATTTCTTCATCCAGGTATGTAAATGCCACTTTGATTGTTATTGAAATTTCTCCAAAAATCTTATTTATATGTTTCTCAGGGGACATATTATTCATAATAATGACTCCCAGGTCCTTCTCATTTTCCACTTTTTATTTTTTTATTTCTTCTAATTTATATGATTCCACTTTCTTTTTTTTTTTTTTTTTTTTTTGGCTTCTTCCAAATTCCATTATACTACACTTCTTAATATTGAATTCCATCTCCCACTTCCTACTCCATTCCCATACTTTATTGAGATCGCTCTGTAGTGACTCACAATTGTCTTCAATGTTCACTTTTTTCAACAATTTTGTATCATCTACAAAGAAGCTCATATAACTTTCAATTCCTTTATCCATATCATTAATATATAAAGCAAACATTATTGAGGCCAGAACTGTTCCTTGTGGAACACCACTTATCACTTCATCCCAATTAGAGTGTTTGTCTCTTATCACTACTCTCATTTTTCTTTCATGCAAGATGTCTTCCATCCACTTCAGCAGTTTGTCCTGCATTCCTCCTGCAGTTTCTAATTTCTTAAGCAACTTCTTATGTGGCACCTTATCAAAAGCTTTTTTCAGGTCTAGAAATGCACAATGAGTCCATCCACCTTTCTTGTATTACATCTATTAGCCTTGAATAGAAACACATTAAGTTTGTGACGCATGATCGTCCTTGTGTAAATCCAAATTGCCTTGGGTTTTGTATGTTTTTTTTTTTTTCCAAATGCCTTACCCATCTAATTTTGATAAGTCTTTTACAAATTTTAGCCATCGTACTTGTAAGAGAGACCGGTCTATAGTTAGTAGGGTCTTCCTTGTTTCCCCCTTTATATATAGGTACTATATTTGCTCCTTTTCCAGTCTTCTGGAACTTTTCCTTCTTTCAATAAACTGTTTATTAGACTATGTATTTTGTCTGTTCATTCCTGCATTATCTCAAAATCCAGTTTGCCATTTCATATGGTTCATGCAATTTTCTGACATTGAGATTACTCAAGTGATTCATTATTTCATTCCTTGATACTTCCATCTCTTTCATAGGGGGGACTTTCTCCTCCCATTATATATCTCTAGGTTGTATATTCTCCCTCGTAAACACCAATTTAAAATGCTTGTTCATAATTTCTGCCATTTCTATTTCCTCTGTATATTCGACTCCTTGTAGTTTCTCTAATTCTTGTTTGTTTTTCAGTTTGTTGTTTACAAATCTGTAAAATAGTTTTTGTTTATCTTTACATTTTCTATGACATCTTTTTAATATTTTCTCTTTTCTTCTCTGCTCACTTGTACATATTCACTTCTATAACTAGTATATATTTTCCATTTTCAGGTCTTTTATCTTTTTTTTCCATTTTATCCAAGCTTTATCTCTTTTGTCTTTTAACTCCCTATATCTTTTGCTGTACCAGGACTTTACATATTCTTTTTCTTGGTTTTGTCTTGGGACATACTTTTCCACTCCTTTATAAATTTTTGTCAAAATATTCCATTTCTCTTCTACTATTGTTTCCTCCTTGTGTATTCTTTCCCAGTCTGCTTTTTGAAAGAATTCTCTTAATTGATCAAAAATTGTTTTTCCATACATCAATCTTCCCTTTCTATATTTTTCATTTTTTTTCATGTATTTTTCCTCATTTAGTTCCAGTTCAACCAATATGTGGTCACTTTTACTTATTGGTGTCTTATATTCAAACTTGTCCACTATTTCGGGTTCTGATGTGATTATTAGGTCCAGTTTTGATGGTTCTTCCTTATTTCTATACCTAGTATTCTCTTTAATTCATTGCTTCATTGTATGTTCTATAATCATATCAAGTAGTACATTTCCCCATAGGTCGTCTCCACCCTTTACTGTCATCTCTTCCCAGCAGATTTCTTTACAATTAAAGTCACCCATTATAACTATCCTTCCTCCATCTTCCATTATCTTATTTAGTGTTATCCTTGTGTCTTTTAACATACTTTTGTGTTCTCTCTTTTCTTACAAGGCAGTTTTAGGAGGCACATAATTTACTACAAACTTCCTGCTCTTCCCAACCCTGTCCTACACTTCCATCATAATTATCTCAACTCTATTCTTTCCATATGTGACATTCCTCACATTTATATCCTTCTTAGTCAGGAACATAATTTCACCCCCTTGTTTTACCTCTCTGTTTCTAATCCAATCATTATATGCACCATGTCCTACACTGTTGGGTGGTAGTGGACCTTTCAATTTTGTCTCTACAGTTCCCATTATGTCCGGTTCTTTTTTCTTCAGATAATCATTCAGTTCGTTCAAGCCTGTTATTAAGCCATCTATATTTGCATAAGACACTTTTAATTTTCTGTTACTTCCATTGTGTTTTCTGTTTCCCTTCTGTTTTTGTCTGCTATGAACCTTTTACTCACTTTCATATTCATATATGTGTGTGTATATATACATATATATATATATATATATATGTTTATACATATATATATATGTATAAGTATTGGGACCAGGCATCCTTCTCCCTGTGGCCCCACAGGGGACATTCTTAAAAAAAGTAAATGCATAAGAGGGTCCAGGGGTTTTCCAACAAGCACCCTAAGGTTTGGGTCTTTTAATGTGCGTGGATGTGGTACAGATGAGAATAAAAGGGAAGAGATAGGTAGTATGTTTGTGAGAAGAAAGATGGATGTGTTGGCTTTGAGTGAAACTTAGTTGAAAGGGAAGGGGGAATTTAAGTTTGGGAGTGTAAGTGGGAGGTTATCAGGAGTGAAGAGAGGGTGAGGGAGGGAAGGGGTGGCTATACTAATAAGTGAAGAGATAGGTAAACTTGTAGTGGAGTGGAAGGAGGTTTCCTCAAGGATAATGTGGATGAAGGTGAAACTGGGAAAGGAGATGTGGGTTTTTGTAAGTGCATATGGGCCTGGCAGTGAGAAGAGTGTAGAAGAAAGGGAGACTTTTTGGATAGATTTAAATGAGTGCATAGAGGAATTAGGGAGCAATGTCAGTGTAATAGTACTGGGAGACCTTAATGCTAGGGTAGGAAATAATCCAATTGATGGAGTGGTTGGGAAATATGGAGTTCCAGGAAAGAATCGTAGTGGAGAGTTGATGGTGGAGATGTGTCAAGAAAGAGAGTTGTTGATAGCAAATATAGTGTTTTGGAAGAAAGTTAAGCATAAATACACATGGGAGAGGGTGGTAGATAGAGCGTTAATGGATTATGTAGTGGTAGATAGGAGTATGATAGGAAGAGTTAAGGATGTACATGTGCTAAGGGGAGAGAGTGGGGGAATATCAGATAATTTTTTGGTGGAAGGTAAGTTGAGAGTGGAGGATAGATGGAGAAAGAGGAAAAGGACAAAAGGTAGGGAGGTGCTTAGAGTGAACTCTTTAAATGAAAAGGAGAAGGAGTACAAGAAGAAACTGTGCGGAGTGGCAAATGATCACTCAAACCAATTAGATATTCAAGAAGATTTAGATCAATTACAGCAATGGTCTGAAAAGTGGCTAATGAAATTTAACACAAGTAAATGCAAGGTAATGCACATAGGTAAAAATAACAAAAAGTACGATTACAAGTTATTTGGAAATTCGTTAACAAAAGTGGATAGTGAAAAAGATCTCGGCGTAATTATCAGTAACAACCTCAAATCATCCAAGCAATGTATTTCAGCCTCTGAGAAAGCAAATAAGATTCTGGGACTGATTGCGCGATCTTTTGATTTCAAAAGTTCATCACTCATTAACAAGCTATATAAATCGTTAGTTCGTCCACATTTGGAATATGCTGTTTCCGTATGGTCACCGAATCTTATTAAAGACATTGACAGACTGGAAAAAGTACAACGGCGAGCCACAAAACTGATTCCAAATATAAAAAATAAATCATACAAAAATCGACTAAAGCACATGGATCTGTTTTCCCTAAAAAAGCGTAGACTCAGAGGTGACTTGATACAGGTCTTTAAGATTTTAAAGGGAATTGACAACGTGGAACATAAGAGAAGAAGAGAGAAGGAGTTTGAATGTGTTTGAGATGAGGTGTCTGAGAAGTATGGTGGGGGTTACTAGGCTGGATAGAGTGAGAAAAGAGGAGGTGAGGAGGAGAACAGGGGTGAAAAAGGATTTGGGAGATAAGGTTGATGAAAGAATATTAGGATGGTTTGGACACATGGAAAGAATGAGTAAAGAAAGACTAGTAAAAGAGGTATGGAAGGCAGATGTGGAGGGAGTGAACATGAGGGGACGTCCTAGGATGAGGTGGATGGATGGGGTGAAGGGGGCTTTGGGGAAGAGGGGAATGTCTGTTGAGGAAGGAAGGGAGAGGACGGAAGACAGAGGTGAGTGGAGAATGGTTGTATATGGATGATGTTGTGATTGCATGAGGAGGAATGGGCGGGGGGGTGGGAGGTGGGGTAGTATGTGTGAGTAAATTTTGACGCAGCCCGAAGGGATTTCTCCCCGTCCTCTCCTTATATGCAAGGGGGGACGGAGAGGGGGAGTCGCCGATTAAATGAAGCGGCCTTGCTGTGGATGTGCTGTGTCTTGCGACACTGCTTCTGACCCAGGGCGGTGGGCAGGGTGCAGGGATGACCCATCATCCAGGAGGTGCTCAGATGAGAGGGAGGGTGGGAGGGGTGTGGAGTGTATGTAGGGATAAAATGGGTGGGAGTGTTTTTATGCCTTTCCCTTTTTGGCTACCTCCCTTGGAAGGGGGAAAAAGCCTTGGTATATGTATGTATGTATGACAACATCAAAAGTGACAAAATTTTCACATTGAATGAGAATCCGACAAGAAACAATGGTCTCAAACTGTCCGGAAATAGATTCAGTTTGGAAGTAGGTAGAAACAACTTTGCCAACCGTGTAGTTAATGAATGGAATAAACTTCCTGCACAGGTAGTGCAATGTAGTTCAGTTCGAAGCTTTAAGAATAATTTAGATAAATACTTAAGTAAAATGCTGTAATGATTATAATTTATCTTGTATTATTTGTTTTTGTTTTGTTATCATTTGTCTGTCTGATTTTCATTTATTATTAGTTATATGTTAATTTATTATTTACTATTTACCTGTTTGTTTATTATTTTAACTATACCTATGCATTTATTTATGTATTTTATTTGTTATTTACATTATTATAGTTTTTATTTATTATTTTATTATTAATACATACATACATATACCAAGGCTTTTTCCCCCTTCCAAGGGAGGTAGCCAAAAAGGGAAAGGCATAAAAACACTCCCACCCATTTCATCCGTAAATACACTCCACACCCCTCCCACCCTTCCTCTCATCTGAGCACCTCCTGGATGACGGGCCATCCCTGCACCCTGCCCACCGCCCTGGGTCAGAAGCAGTGTCGCAAGACACAGCACATCCACAGCAAGGCCGCTTCATTTAATCGGCGACCCCCCCTCTCTGTCCCCCTTTGCATATAAGGAGAGGACGGGGAGAAATCCCTTCGGGCTGCGTCAAAATTTACTCACACATACTACCCCACCCCCCACCCCCCCGCCCATTCCTCCTCATGCAGTCACAACATCATCCATATACAACCATTCTCCACTCACCTCTGTCTTCCATCCTCTCCCTTCCTTCCTCAACAGACATTCCCCTCTTCCCCAAAGACCCTTCACCCCATCCATCCACCTCATCCTAGGACGTCCCCTCATGTTTACTCCCTCCACATCTGCCTTCCATACCTCTTTTACTAGTCTTTCTTCACTCATTCTTTCCATGTGTCCAAACCATCCTAATATTCTTTCATCAACCCTCTCTCCCAAATCCTTTTTCACCCCTGTTCTCCTCCTCACCTCCTCATTTCTCACTCTATCTAGCCTAGTAACCCCCACCATACTTCTCAGACACCTCATCTCAAACACATTCAAACTCCTTCTCTCTTCTTCTCTTATGTTCCATGTTTCTGCCCCATACAGTGCTGTTGGCACAGTCACTCCTTCATACAGTCTCCTCTTCGCATCCATTCCCAAATGTCTATTTCTCATTACACTCTTTAAACCACCAAGGCATTTACTCGCTTCTCTCAATCTACATTCTACCTCCACCTTTTCCTGCTACACTTGCACCCAAGTATCTAAAACTATCCACTTCCTCCAGTCGCTCTCCCTTAATGTTCACTTCCAGTCTACTGCCACTTTCTCCCCTTGTACATCTCATCACCTTACTTTTACCCACATTTATCTTTAGCTTTCCTCTATCACATACTCTCCCAAACTCTGCCACCAGCTTCCTCAATCCCTCCTCTGACCCTGCCACAAGCGCAGTGTTGTCCGCAAACAACAGCTGGCTCACCTCCCACTTTTCTCCATTTTCTTTAACCATCTCCAATCCCTGACTCACTACCCTAGCATTCACCTCTCGCACCACCCCATCCGTGTATAAGTTGAACAGCCAGGGCGACATAACGCATCCTTGACGAAGTCCCACCTTTACTTCAAACCACTCACTCTCTCCATTTCCAATCCTAACACATGCTCTACTACTCACATAAAAACTCTTGACAGCTCCCAAAAGCTTTCCTCCTATCCCATAAATCTGCATAACCTCCCACAGTGCCTTTCTGTCTACCCTATCATAAGCCTTTTCCAGATCCATAAAAGCCAAAAAAACATCCTTCCCCTTTCCTATAGCTTTCTCACATATCTGTCTTACCACAAAGATCTGATCTACACAACCTCTACCCGTCCTAAATCCACACTGTTCCTCACCAATTACTCCTTCTGTTAATATATATATATATGTTAATATATATATATATATTTTTTTGCATCCGACCTAGATATGGATCAAAAGGTCTCCTGTCGGCATGCTCCGCCTTTGTAATCCTTTGTAATCCTTTGAAAGAGGAGTGGGAGGGAGTGAAGGATAGAGTAGAGCTAGGAGTGAAGGAGGAATGGGGATGGTTCAAGGAGGGAGTCACAAGGTGTGCAAAGATGGTGTGTGGAACAAGAAGGACAGGAGGAAATAGAAGGAAGGGTAGTGAATGGTGGGATGAGGAAACAAAGAAGGTTGTAGAAGAGAAGAAGCGAGCTTTCACAGATTGGTTACAAAATAGGATGAGGGAGTCATATGAGAGGTACAAAGAAAAGAAAAGAGAAGTAAAGCACAAGGTAAAGGAGGCAAAGAGGAGAGCAGATGTGAAATGGGGTAAGAGTATGACAGAAAATTTTGAAAGTAATAAAAAGATGTTTTGGAAAGAAATTAAGAGAGGAAGAGGAGGCGAATCAAGTAGAGAAGAAAAGGTAAAAGGTGTAGATGGAGAGATGATAATGGAAGAGAAGGCAGTAAGGGGAAGATGGGCAGAATATTTTAGGGAATTCCTAAATGTGAAGGAGGATAGGGAGGGAAAGATAGTTGCAGTGGGAAATGCTAAGAAAATGACCGTGATGAGTGAGGAAAATGGAGGAGAAATAAGGAAGGATAAAGTGAAGACAGTTGTTAAGATGATGAAACCAGGTAAGGCACCTGGTCTGGATGGATGCCATGCAGAATGTCTGGAAAAGGGAGGTACAGTGATGGTGGACTGACTCGTGAGTTTATTTAATGTTTGCTGGAGAGAGGGTAGAGTGCTGGAGGACAGGAGGAGTGCCTGTATAGTTCCATTTTACAAGGGAAAAGGGGACAAGTGTGAGTGTAGTAGTTTTAGAGGGATTAGCTTGTTAAGTGTAGTTGGGAAGGCTTATGGGAGGATCATGATTGAGAGGGTTAGGAGAGGAACAGAGAGAGTAATTGGTGAGGAACAGTGTGGATTTAGGACAGGTAGAGGTTGTGTAGATCAGATCTTTGTGGTAAAACAGATATGTGAGAAAGCTATAGGAAAGGGGAAGGATGTTTTTTTGGCTTTTATGGATCTGGAAAAGGCTTATGACAGGGTAGACAGAAAGGCATTATGGGAGGTTTTGAGGATATACGGGATAGGAGGAAAGCTTCAGGGAGCTGTCAAGAGTTTTTATGAGAGTAGTAGAGCTTGTGTCAGGATTAAAAATGGAGAGAGTGAGTGGTTCGAGGTAGAGGTGGGACTTCATCAGGGATGCGTTGTGTCGCCCTGGCTGTTCAACTTGTACATGGATGGGGTAGTGCAAGAGGTAAATGCAAGGGTAGTGGGTCAGGGATTGGAGATGGATAAAGAAAATGGAGAAAAGTGGGAGGTGAGCCAGCTGTTTTTTGCGAATGACACTGCACTTGTGTCAGGATTGGAGGAGGGATTGAGGAAGTTGGTGACAGAGTTTGGGAGAGTGTGTGATAGAAGAAAGCTAAAGATAAATGTGGGTAAAAGTAAGGTGATGAGATGTTCAAGGGGTGAAAGTGGCAGCAGACTGGAAGTGAGCATTAAGGGAGAGCTACTGGAGGAAGTGGATAGTTTTAGATACTTTGGTGCAAATGTGGCAGGAAAAGGTGGATTGGAGGTGGAGGTAGAATGCAGATTGAGAGAAGTGAGTAAATGCCTTGGTGGATTAAAAAGTGTAATGAGGAATAGACATTTGGGAATAGATGCTAAGAGGAGACTGTATTTACCTAGTTGTATTTACCTAGTTGTATTTTGCGGGAAGGGGAGCTATGCTCGTGTTGTCCCGCCTTTGTATCTTGCAGTGTCTAGTTTGTTTTTAAACTCATGAATGGTTTTTGCGCATACTATTTCATTGTCCAGTTTGTTCCAAGTGTCCAAAACTCTATGAGGAAAACTGTTTTTCTTCAGTTCTCTTCTATAGCTATGTTTTTTTATTTTCTTTCCATGTCCTCTTGTGTTTCTTTTGTCCCAGTTAAGTAAGTTCTCACTATCGAGTACCTCTGTGCCTTTCATGATTCTGTAGATGGTCAATAGGTCACCTCTCTCTCTTCTTTGCTCCAGTGTCGGTAACTCCAGTTTAGCCAATCTCTCTTCGTATGATAGGTTTGCAAGTGCAGGTGCCATTTTTGTAGCTGCTCTTTGGATTCTTTCTATTTTCTTTATATTCTTTTTGGTACTGGGGGACCACAATGTCGCTGCATACTCTAATCTAGGCCTTATCAATGTAACCAATATTTTTTTCATCATGTCTTCGTCCAAGTATGTAAACGCCACTTTTATTGATCTTAGCAAGTTGTAAGTCTCCCCGACAATTTTGTTAATCTGTATATCATAGGACAAGTCGTTCGTGATAATTACTCCCAAATCTTTTTCGGATCCTACTTTCTTTACTTCTTTGGTTCCAATTGTATATTTTCCTGATATTCTGTTTTTGCTTTTTCCAAACTCCATTATGCTACACTTCTTAGTATTAAAGTCCACTTCCCATTTCTGACTCCAGTTCCATACCCTATTTAGGTCTTCTTGCAGTGCTTCACAGTCCTCATCAGTTTCTATTTTCCTTAGCAGTTTGGCGTCATCGGCAAAGAAGCTCATGTAGCAGTTCACGTCCTCATCCATGTCATGTATGAAGGAGTGATTGTGCCTACAGCATTGTATGGGGCAGAAACATGGAACGTAAGAGAGGAAGAGAGAAGGAGTTTGAATGTGTTTGAGATGAAATGTCTGAGAAGTATGATGGGGGTTACTAGGCTGGATAGAGTGAGAAATGAGGAGGTGAGGAGGAGAAGAGGGATGAAAAGGGAGCTGGGAGATAGGGTTGATGAAAGAGTATTAGGATGGTTTGGACACATGGAAAGAATGAGTGAAGAAAGACAAGTAAAAGATGTATGGAAGGCAGATGTGGAGGGAGTGAACATGAGGGGACATCCTAGGATGAAGTGGATGGATGGGGTGAAGGGGGTTTTGGGGAAGGACAGGAGAGGACAGAAGACAGGGGTGAATGGAGAATGATTGTATATGGATGATGTTATGATGCATGAGGTGGAATGGGCGGGGGGATGGGGGTGAGGTAGTATGTGTGAGCAAAATTTGACGCAGCCCAGAGGGATTTCCCCCCCATCTCCTTCTCTGCATGGGGGGACGGAGAGGGGGGTCGCTGATTAAATGAAGCGGCCTTGCTGTGGATGTGCTGTGTCTTGCGACACTGCTTCTGACCCAGGGCAATGGACAAGGTGCAGGGATGACCCATCATCCAGGAGGTGCTAAGATAAGAGGGAGGGTGGAGGGGTGTGGAGTGTATTCAGGGATGGAATGGGTGGGAATGATTTTATACATTTTCCTTTTTGGCTACCTCCCTTTGGTGTATGTATATGTATTTAGCTACATTGTGTTTTTCCTTAATACAATATGTACAGGCACACCATAAAGAAAAATCTTGTTGCATATGAAAGACCATCTCATTAGAAACAAAATACTTAAAAGTTTGTAAATATCTTGAAAAAGAAGGGAGATACTATTTTTTATTTTATTTTTTTTAGTTATTAGTATTAATATTATTATTATTTTTATTTTTATCTATTTTGATTTTTTGGCTAGACTTACCATAAAGTGTAAGAATTAAGAGTGGTAATTTGTAAAGATTTTGGTAAAGGAATACACAAACTCTAAACCAGTGGTCCAATTTTATTGAAATTTGAAATACTTGGGTTTTATGGGTCAACAAATCACCTATGTCAAAAACAAAGTGGGACATCTCCATCATAGCAAATTTGCCTTTTCATGGCCAATATCAAATTGTCAATTTAGAGATGATCATCAGTATTTTCCCAAACCACTGGCCAAATTGATATACAACTTGGCATGTGAAGGTTTTATGGGTCAACAATTCACCTGAGCAAAACAATGACCTTCCTTTTTTACTATTCTTACTAACACCTTTCATGTTGCCATGGCAACTATTGTCAATTTAGCGATAATCATCCATAAAATCCAAACCGCTGCCCTAATTGACATACAATTTGGCATGTGAAAGTTTTATGGGTCATCAAATCACCTGAGCTTTTAAAAAGTAATGGGAGACATCTGCATCATACCAAGTTTGCATTATCATGGCAATAATGAAGTTGTCAATTTAGAGCTAATCAACAATAAATTCCAAACCCCTGCCCAATTGACATGTAACTTGGCAAGTGAAGGTTTTATGGGTCAACAAATCATCTGAGCATGCCAAGAGCAATGCAAGACCTTCCTTTTATACTATTCTCACTAACACCTATCATGTTGCCATTGTGACATTTGTCAATGTAGAGATAATCATCCTTAAAATCCAAACCCCTGGCCCAATTGACAAAACTTGGCATGTGAAGGTTTTATGGGTCAACAAATCACCTGAGCATGTCAAGAACAATGTAGGACCTCCCTTTTATACTATTCTTACTAACACCTATCATGTAACATGTTCCATCAATGTAATATATATGTTATGTAATGTATGCGCAGCTACAAGAACTCCACTATCACCTTAAAAAGTGCATATATAGGTGCTGTAGCCCTTACCCTTAAATTGCCTCTATACACTAACCAGTCAGTACTGCAACTATCCTAAGACCTAACTTAAATTTACGTTGCAATCAGTGAATTATTTTTACACCAGTTTACTGAAATAGAAAAATAAATAATGTATTTTTACTTTCAAAGGAATTATTTTGCTTAATCAAGTTATCTATAATCATGATAATCTGAATAAACAGTCTTATTTAAACAGCTCATGTCTGTTATCATCATGAAACCCAGAAGAAAATTTAAGTCTTGTATGTAGACCTCCACTAGTCTTGAGACTTCTCATGGTCATAGACATGGTCCGTGACATGGAATACATACATACATATACCAAAGGCTTTTTCCCTCTACATGAGGGATAGCCAAGAAGAAAAAGGCATAGAAACCACTCCCACCCATTCCATTTCCTATATATTCCACTCCCCTCCTCCCTTCCTCTTATCTTGTCATCTCTGCATCCTGTCCACTGCCCTGGGTCAGAGGCAGTTTCGCAAGACACAGCACATCCACAGCAAGGCCGCTTCATAAATTCGGCGACCCCCCCCTCTCCATCCCCCCATGCAGAAAAGGAGAAGATGGGGAGAAATCCTTTTGGGCTGCATCAATTTTTTTCTCATACATCCTCACCCCCCATCCCCCACCCACTCCCCCTCATGCATCACAGCATCATCTATACACAGCCCCTCTCCATTCACCCCTATCCTCTGTCCTCTCCAGTCCTTCCTCCACAGACTTTTCTCACTTTACAAAGGATTACAAAGGCGGAGCATGCCGACAGGAGACCTTTTGATCCATATCTAGGTCGGATGCGAAAAAAAAATCATATTAATAATAAATTAATAAATAAAAACTATGATAATGTAAATAACAAATGAAATACATAAATAAATGCATAGGTATAGTTAAATAATAAACAAACAGGTAAATAGTAAATAATAATAAATTGACATATAACTAATAATAAATGAAAATCAGACAGACAAATGATAACAAAACAAAAACAAATAATATAAGATAAATTATAATCATTACAGCATCTTACTTAAGTATTTATCTAAATGATTCTTAAAGCTTCGAACTGAACTACATTGCACTACCTGTGCAGGAAGTTTATTCCATTCATTAACTACACGGTTGGCAAAGTTGTTTCTACCTACTTCCAAATTGAATCTATTTCCGGATAGTTTGAGACCATTGTTTCTTGTCGGATTCTCATTCAATGTAAAAATTTTGTCACTTTTGATGTTGTCAATTCCCTTTAGAATTTTAAAGACCTGTATCAAGTCACCTCTGAGTCTACGCTTTTTTAGGGAAAACAGATTCATATGTTTTAGTCGATTTTTGTATGATTTATTTTTGATATTTGGAATCAGTTTTGTGGCTCGCCGTTGTACTTTTTCCAGTCTGTCAATGTCTTTAATGAGATTCGGTGACCATACGGAAACAGCATATTCCAAATGTGGATGAACTAACAATTT
Organism: Oratosquilla oratoria; assembly: GCF_046742065.1. Classification (NCBI taxonomy): domain Eukaryota; kingdom Metazoa; phylum Arthropoda; class Malacostraca; order Stomatopoda; family Squillidae; genus Oratosquilla; species Oratosquilla oratoria. The sequence goes on from NC_134818.1 coordinate 35,761,474, forward strand.
ATATAGCTTGTTAATGAGTGATGGACTTTTGAAATCAAAAGATCGCGCAATCAGTCCCAGAATCTTATTTGCTTTCTCAGAGGCTGAAATACACTGCTTGGATGATTTGAGGTCGTTACTGATAATTACGCCGAGATCTTTTTCACTATCCACTTTTGTTAACGAATTTCCAAATAACTTGTAATCGTACTTACTGTTATTTTTACCTATGTGCATTACCTTGCATTTACTTGTGTTAAATTTCATTAGCCACTTTTCAGACCATTGCTGTAATTGATCTAAATCTTCTTGAATATCTAATTGGTTTGAGTGATCATTTGCCACTCCGCACAGTTTTGTATCATCAGCAAATTTGGAAAGAGTAGATTTTAGTCCATGGTCTATATCATATATACTATGAATAGAAGTGGCCCAAGAACGGAACCCTGAGGAACTCCACTTGCAACGCTTTTCCATCCAGAAGTTTTTCCATTTAAAACAACTCTGTTTTCGACCTTTCAACCAATTACTAGTCCAACCTAATAGGCTACTTATTCCATGCAAAGCTAATTTAGTAAGTAGTCTTTCGTGTGGGACGGTATCAAAAGCTTTTGCAAAGTCTAGATATACTAAATCTATATTGTTTCTTTTGTCATAATTCGAGATAACAGTGTTGTAGAATTCGAGTAAGTTAGTCACGCAAGAACGTTTCCGTCTGAAACCATGCTGGCTATCATTTATCAAACGGTTACTTTCTAAATGATGTTCGATAGCATCTTTGATGATAGTTTCCATAATTTTTCCTACGATTGAAGTCAAACTTATAGGCCTATAGTTATTTTGTTTCTTTTTGTCACCTTTTTTGAATGTGGGAGTAACGTTAGCTAGCTTCCATTCTCTTGGGACATCTCCGGATATGATGGATTTCTTGAAAATAATTTCTAATGGAACAACAATCTCATTTTTAATTTCCTTTAAGATTCTTGGATGCCAACCATCAGGCCCTGGTGTTTTATTAACTTTGAGTTTGTCTATACACCTTTTATTTTTTCTTTTGTTATATTTACCATAGTAAGCTTACCCTAGACTTTTCACAGGTTTCAGTTTGGAAATCACCTTGAGGTGTTTTGTTTACGAATACCGAGCTAAAATAATTGTTTAAGATATTACACATTCCTTCATTTGAATATTCAAGTTGACCGTCAGCAGATAATAGTGGACCAATATGATTCCTAACAACCTTTTTATCTCTAATGTAACTATAGAATTCTTTGGGGTTCTCTTTAGATTTATCAGCAATGTTCATTTCGTATTGTCGTTTTCTTTTTCTTATTGTCTTTTTTAAATTTATCTGTATTGATACATAACTTTCAGTCATTAGATGCACCCGAGCACTTATATTTTTTATAAACCTGTCTCTTTTTAGCAATACTTTTTTCAGTTTCTTTGTCGAGCCACTTTGGGCAAGCCTGATTTGGGGGACGTCTGTCCTTAAAAGGAATGTAAGTTTGAATCATCTTAGTGAGCGTATTTTGAAATATTTCCCACATCTGATCTACGGGTCTTTCGTTTAATTTTGCCTCCCAATCCGTAAGCCCCTTTCACCCCATCCATCCATCTCATCCTAGGACGCCCCCTCATGTTCACTCCTTGCACCTCTGCCTTCCACACTACTTTTACTAATCTTTCTATACTCATTCTTTCCATGTGTCCAAACCATCCTAATACTCTTTCATCAACCCTATCTCCCAGCTCCCTTTCCACCTCTATTCTCCTCCTCACCTCATTTCTCACTCTATCTAGCCTTGTAACCCCTATCATACTTCTCAGACATTTAATCTCAAACACATTAAAACTCCTCTCTCCCTCTCTCATGTTCCATGTTACTGCCCCATATAATGCTGTTGGCACAATCACTCCTTCTTATAACCTCCTCTTAGCATCCATTCCCAGATGTCTATTTCTCATTACATTTTTTAATCCACCAAGGCATTTACTTGCATCTCTCAATCTACATTCTACCTCCACTCCTCCTTTTCCTGCCACATTCGCACCCAAGTATCTAAAACTATCCACTTCCTCCAGTCTTTCACCCTTAACCTCTTCAGTACGGGCCAAAATCTCGCGGGCAGCATTAGCTGCCAGATGTACGATGTGTCGTAATAATACTCGCATCATAAAATATAGTAACCGCATATATCGATCGTTCTCTCTTTCACCTGTGAATTTTGATAACCATAGAAAATGTGATGAAGACAGTTTAGAGAGTATGTCATTATGCAGGGGCAACTACAATAAATATAATCAAGACGCCGATATGGCAGCCTCGCGTATCCACTTGCTCCTCATTCCGCCTACGAATGCGGCACCATGTGGAAGGGGTTAATGCTCAAGTCCAGCCTACTGTCACTCTCTCCCCTTGTACATCTCATCACCTTACTTTTACCCACATTTATCTTCAGCTTCCATCTTTTACACACCTTCTCAAACTATGACACTAAATTCATCAATTCCTCCTCTGATCCTGCTACAAGTGCAGTGTCGTCTGCAAAAACAGCTGGCTCACCTCCCACTTTTCTCCATTTTATTTAACCATCTCTAACCCCAGACCCACTACCCTTGTATTCACCTCTCGCACCACCCCATCCATGTAAAGATTGAACAGCCAGGGTGACATAACACATCCCTGACGAAGTCCCACCTTTACCTCAAACCATTCACTCTCTCCATTTCTAATCCTAACACAAGCTCCACTATTCTTGTAAAAACTCTTGACTGCTCTTAACAGCTTTCCTCCTATCCCATATATCTGCAATACCCCCCACAGTGCCTTCCTGTCTATCCTATCATAAGCCTTTTCCAGATCCATAAAAGCCCAAAATACATCCTTACCTTTTCCCATAACTTTCTCACATATCTGTCTAACCACATAAATCTAATCTACACAGCCCCTACCTGTCCTAAACCCACACTGTTCCTTACCAATTACTCCCTCTGTTCCTCTCCTAATCCTCTCAATCAAGACCCTCCCATAAGCCTTCCCAACTACACTCAACAAGCTGATCCCTCTGAAACTACTACACTCACACTTGTCCCCCTTTCCCTTGTAAAGCGGAACTATACAGGCACTCCTCCAGTCCTCCGGCACTCTACCCTCTCTCTAGCAAACATTAACCTCACCAGCCAGTCCACCATAACTGTACCTCCTTTCTTCAGACATTCTGCATGGCATCCATCCAACCCAGGTGCCTTACCTGCTTTCATCATCTTAACAGCTGCTTTCACTTCATCCTTCCCTATTTCTCCTCCATTCTCCTCACTCATCACTCTCATTTTTTAACGCTTCCCACTGCAACTACCTTTTCCTCCCTATCCTCCTTCACATTTAGCAACTGCCTAAAATACTCTGCCCACCTTCCTCTCACTGCCTTCTCTTCCATTATCATCTCTCCATCTGAATTTTTTAACTTTTCATCTCTACTTGATTTGCCTCCTCTTTCTCTTTTAATTTCCTTCCAAAACATCTTTTTATTATTTTCAAAATTTTCTGTCATACTCTTACCCCATTTCACATCTGCTCTCCACTTTGCTTCCTTTATCTTATGCTTAACTTCCCTTCTCTTTACTTTGTACCTCTCATACGATTCCCTCATCCTAATTTGTAGCCAATCTATGAAAACCTGCTTCTTCTCTGCTACACCTTTCTTTGCTTCCTCATCCCACCACTCTCTACCCTTCCTTTTATTTCCTCCCACCCTCCTTGTTCCACACACCATCTTTGCACACCTTATGACTCCCTCCTTGAACCATCCCCATTCCTCCTCCACTCCTAGTTCTACTCTATCCTTCACTCCCTCCCACTCCTCTTTCAGCTTCATCTTATACTCATTCTCCTTTTTTTTTCTCTCTCTCGTTTAAACAGTTCACTCTAAGTACCTCCCTAACTTCTGCCCTTTTCCTCTTTTTCCACATGTTCTCCACTCTCAATTTACCTACCACCAGAAAATTATCTGATATTCCCCCACTCTCTCCCCTTAGAACATGTACATCCTTAACTTCTACCACACTCCTGGTCACCACTATATAGTCCATTAACGCTCTATCTGCCACCCTTCCATCCACCACCCTCTCCCACATGTACTTATGCTTGACTTTCTTCCTAAACACTGTATTTGCCATCATCAACTCTCAAGACACATCACCATCAACTCTCCACTACGATTTTTACCTGGAACTCCATACTTCCCAATCACTCTGTCTATTGGTTCATTTCCTACCCTAGCATTAAGGTCTTGCAATACAACTACATTGACATTTCTCCCTAATCCCTCTATGCACTCATTTAAATCTACCCAAAACGCCTCCCTTTCCTCTATGCTCTTCTCACTACCAGGCCCATACGCACTTACAAAAACCCACATCTCCCTTCCCAGCTTCACCTTCATCCACATCAACCTTGATGAATCCTCCTTCCTCTCCACTACCCGATTACTTATCTCTTCACTTAACAATATAGCCACCCCTTCTCTCCCTTGTCCCCTCTTCACTCCTGAGTACCTCCCGGCTACACTCCCAAACTCACAGTTGCCCTTTCCTTTCATTTCAGTTTCACTCAGCCAGCACATCCATCTTCTCACAAACATACTGCCTATCTCTTCCCTTTTACTCTCATCTGTACCACATCCACACACTTTTAAAAACCCCAAACCTTAGGATACTGGTTGGAAAACTTTCCAGACCCTCCTATGCCTTTTTTTTGTACTCCTAATCCCATCCCCCGTCCTGTTTTTTGTCGCCTTGTACGACTCACGTGGAAAGACTTGGTAGCATTCTCTTCCCCCCACCACAGGGTAGAAAAAAAAAAAAAAAAGGAAATGAATATTCAGAGAAATGGTACTGGACAGTAACAAGGGGTTAGGGGACAGCATAACGGAGGGATAATCATAGTATAAAAGTGTCATAATTTCTCTATGAACAGAGTTTTCCTCTATCACAGACAAAATGATGTGTGGCTCTGGTCCATAGGGGTGCCCCATATAGACCCTAAAGTATCAACTGCATGCTACTTTGCCACAATAACATGCAGCCAATACCCCAGACTGGGTGATATGGAATACTGACCATATTATTAACAGTTATTTCATATACTTGTTATCATAGTCATGGCTGGCTATATAATAGACAGCATAGCCTCTCCAACATCTTAAAATTAATACCATAATGTATTATTTGTGAACAATGTAGTGGTTTGTTACCACCACATTAATGAAGGAAATCATCCGTGAAAGAAGGTTTAAAGAAATTCAATTTCTCTCGGGACTTGTTTATTGGAAATACAATGTGACTAAGTAAATCAGGCTGCTGTCTTGGCAGCAAAACTCAATGATGGTATATGTCACATTTAGGAGCACTGTACAGAAATAAGTTCATAAATTACAATTCCTACTATTTCAGAATATTACTACACTCATACATATTTACATATTGCTATGAGAGACATAAAACTGTTAATCAAGATATGTTTACATAACTACTAGTTCAAGCGGGTGACAATTATTGATACTGGAAATTAATGGTGCGTGTACATTATAGAAAATTCTTCAAGGCGTGACCTTGCTACATTATTGCCCCCTAGTACCGAGGGACAACGAACGATATTTCAGTCTCAAGGCGCGACAAGCTGTCTGCAGGATTGGAATTCACTGACATGGCCAGTGTGAGGCCTGGTGTTAGCATTAGGCATCTGTGGATGGCAAGCAGTTCAGCTGGCAATCCAGAAGCGGTGGGTAGTGGCTGGCATCTGTCCAGTAGGACAGGTGACATTGCAGTGAGAGCAGCCAGCAGTAATCTGTGGATGAAGAGGCAGTGGGACACCGTGCAGTGGTCTGTGGCAAGTGGTGGTGGCACGGCAGGCGACTGTGGCTTCAGCAGCATCGTCTTGGGGTGATGCCGGTGGTTGAAGACAGTGACAGCTCTGGGTGGCGGCTGGAGGCAGCATTGTCAGCAGGTCAGGGCGACGGCTGATGGTGGCAGAGGCCAGCAGCCAGTGTGCGTAGGCAACTATGACAGCTTGTAGAGGCTGGAGACTGTGTTAGTAGCAGGTTAGGGCAGCGACTCAGCAGTCCAGGACAGGCAGCAGTGACAATGACAGCTTGGAGTGGTGATGGCAGCTAGAGGCTGCAATGTTGGCATGGTGTATGGGACCAGTGGCTGTGCTGGGTAGTGTGGGTTCTGAAAGCAGTGACTGGTAGAGGCACGCCTCTCCAGGGAACAATGAGGTGGTGGGCAGGCAGAAGTTTGCTATTCCTGGAGAACAGTCTGCCAGGCCGCGGTTGGTCAGAGTTTCGCCTCTCCTGGAGACAGTCAGGCAAAAGTTTGCCTTCCTAGGGAACAGTGAGGTGGGGAGACAGTCAGGCAGAGGTTCTCCTCCCTAGGGAACAGTGAAGTGGCGGCAGGGCAGAGGTTCACCTCGGCAGAGCAGCAGTAGGCCCAGTGTTGGTACAGCAGTGGTGGCAGGTCCAGCATTGATGGTCCTTGGGCCAGCGGCGGGAGGACCTCTTGGTGGCGGCGATGGCTGGCCTTGCAGCTAGGAGCGTATGTCCTGGGCTACTATGATGGCTGGTCTCTCTGCAAGGGGCATCGTCCTGGGCTGCTGTGATGGCTGGCCTCTCTGGTTGGGGGGTCGTCCAGAGCTGCTGCGACAGCTGGACTTAGCTAGGGGCGCTGTCCTCTGATGCAGTGGAGATGGCTGGGATGTCCGATCTCCAACTCTGGGTTCACCATTTGTAGTGGTATGTTACCACCACATGATGGTGACGGAGTTCATCTGCGAGAGAAGGAATGAAGAAACTCCAATTCTCTTGGGATTTTTTTTTTTATTAGAAATACAATATGACTATAGGTAAATCAGGGTGCTGTCTTGGTAGCAAAACTCAAGAAGGCCATATGTCACATTTAGGTGCACTGTACAGAAATAAGTTCATAAATTACAATTCCTATTATACAGAATATTACTACAAACATACATATTTACATATTGCTATGAGAGACATAAAACTGTTAATCAAGATATGTTTACATAACTAGTTTGAGTGTATGACAATTATTGATACAGGAAATTAATGGTCCGCATACATTATAGAAAACGAATTGTTCAAGGCTTGGCCATGCTACAACATCCTCTAAGACTACTATGCAGAGTATCTGACATGTCATGAATTAACAAACATGACTAAGTATCGGAGAACATGCCTACATATTCTGCATTAAGGCACAGCTGTCACATTACCAACAATATAAAAGTTGCTAATTTGTGGGAGAAAATAGGGTGGGGGGAAATTGCATTAGAATATTCATATATAGGTGCCTTATCTTTAGATTTTTACTTAGAAAACTAATTTGTCATGGCTAATAGCCAAATTTGCATTTTTTTTTTTTTAGAATAATAATAATAATAATAATAATAATAATAATAATAATTGGGCATACGCTTCCAGAACAGCAAGACAATTTGATAATCCTGTGCATGCACTGAACAATGCAAGCATTCAAACTGATGCATACCCATTCAAACACCACAAAAGATGGCGGTGTAAACATTACATCTGTGATGGTGCCTACGGATTCATGCGTACCTACCATATACCACTATGCACTTTTCTATCCACTGTGCCCCTGACCCAATTTTCTTTCTCTTTGATTACTTTGATAACTGTTTCCTTTGCATTTTCTTCCACTAATACAATTTCTCTAAATATATCATTTCTGATCTAATTTCCATTGGTTTTTTATTTCTTGAAGATCTGTCTCCCATATGCTATCTCCAACTTTCTCAGTCACTGCTTTAATTTGTTATTTTACATCTATTTTCAAAACCTCATTTTTATTAGTATCTTAATTTTTCATCCTTTTATTTTCATTATTTTTTACTATGTTTAGTTCAATTTTTAGGTCACTAAACTCTGTTGGTTTCTGCATTTTGTCTTTACAACTTGCTTCTGTATCCATTGCCATGTATTCTCTTGATTCCATGAAATATTTCTATACCTCATCTCCCTTTCTAAATATATACTTTAACCTAGTCTTCTACCATCTCTTGCACAGCCAGAAAATCCTACAAAACTTTCCTCTTCATACTTTTGATTCCGTTATGGCGTCTCAATATTACAATTTTTCATGGTGATGACGCCTAACAGCGATTCAACCCTGCTCATATCAAGTTGCTTCACCATATTTCTGTCTGCCTTGACTATCCTCCATTTTTTTGTTTCTATTTCAATCACCAATTTTACTCTATTAACTCAATTTGGGCACCTTTAAGCTTTCCCTTTCCTGTACATGCCCTTCATAATTCTATAGATCGTCAACAAGTCACCTCTTTCTCTCCTCTGTTCCAGAGTCAGCAACTCAATTTTATCAGTCTTTCTTCATATGGATATTTTGAGAGTTCTGGGGCTATCCTCATAGTTTACGTACGGGCACAAAATTTTCATCTTTTTTTAACCCTTAAATTAGTGTTGTATATGAAAGGCAATTTTATTAGAAACAAAATGCTTTTTAATTTTTTTAAATAGCTTGAAAAATAAGGGATACGATTTTGTTTATTTTATTTTTTGCCCGCATTTTTGGCAGGACTTCACCAATTCTGAGAGCCTTGTCTTTCTTTTTTTCCTCACTCATTTCCTTATTTATCCATATATGTTTGAATTTCTCGCTGTTTGCTAATTTAACTGCTTTAGATAGTACCTCCTCAGCTATCATTTGAGTTTTTAGTTTTATTTTCAGAGGTCTATGTTGTTTTTCTTTTGAATATTTGTCTATCCTATGAATTTCATCAATTTCTTTGTCAAAATTCGTCCTGTATTTCAAAATTTCCTTAGCTATTTCCTTTTCCTCCCTTTCTCTCTGGTGTTTATATATATCATTTTTTTCCTGGATACCATGGACCACAATGTATTTATCTTTGTCAACTGTATCTCTCACCCAGATTTCCTTTTCTGTAATTACTTCCATAACTGTTTCTATTGTATTTTCCTTCATCTGCTTTTGTACTATTTCTGTAAAGGATATTTTTTATTTTCCTGTTCTTGTTTCCATTGATTTTTTTTTATCAATGAGGTTTGTTTCTTTAATTGATTCTTCCACCTTTCCGGTCACTACCAGTAATTGCTCATTGACCTCCTTTTTCAGTTCTTCATTTTTTTTGTCCTCATTTTTCATTATTTATTTATTTATTTTTCTCTTTTGAGGATATCAATTTTGCTCTTTAAGTCACTTAATTCTCTAATCGTTTGCTTGTTACATGCATATGACATGGGGCGGCACATTTAGGGTGGCGGCAAATCTAGTCTGGACATGCCATCCACAAGGCTAATGAAATAATTATAATAAAAAAAATGTCAAAGGAGCCCTGAATATTTTATCATAATATACGAATTACAAAGGATTACAAAGGCGGAGCATACTGACAGGAGACCTTTTGATCCATATCTAGGTCGGATGCGAAAAAAAAATCATAATAATAAAATAATAAATAAAAACTATAATAATGTAAATAACAAATAAAATACATAAATAGATGCATAGGTATAGTTAAATAATAAACAAACAGGTAAATAGTAAATAATAATAAATTGACATATAACTAATAATAAATGAAAATCACAGACAAAAGATAACAAAACAAAAACAAATAATATAAGATAAATTACTAAAGTACATGAGACTTACCGTAGGTTAGTTGAGATGTGCTTCTGGTTTTATGAAGCAAATCAATTCTGCTGAAGGGTAAGCATTCATATGAGATACGCTTCGCCCAGCCGGTCCAACAGTCTTTGAATAATACGAGCACCCACATGATAACCTGGAACTTGATTGTTTTGTAATGGAGAGATTCCCAGTTAGTTATGTGTAAGGGGAGGAGAGGAGGGCATATGAATGCTTACCCTTCAGCAGAATTGATTTGCTTCATAAAACCAGAAGCATATCTCAACTAACCTACGGTAAGTCTCATGTACTTCAGTAATTTTATATCAGCAAATCACAATTCTGCTGAGGGTTCGCAAACATGAGATTTTGAAGACATGTGGGTGTCGTGCCTCAGAAGTTCTTAGGCAGGTGAAGTTGGGGCTGTTCCATAATTCTTCCATTCGAAATTTAGTGGGCCCAAGCTAATCCAGTACTGCATCTTGGAATGGGTCTCCCTCCTGTACAATTTCCTTGTTGTAGTGTTTGGCAAAGGTCGATTCTCTTGACCATCCAGCTTTGGACATGATGTGGTGTATAGGTACGGATATGGATCTAGCTTGAGAGGCAGCAGCCGAGCGGACACTGCTCGCTGTGTATTTGGTAGAGTCAATTCCAGAGATAGAAAGTACATGCTTGATCCATCTTGCAATTGTGTCTCTTGATACCGGCTTGTGCGGTTTGATGAAGCTTATGAGGAGTCTTCCATCCTTCTTCCCTGTCTCGTCTCGGAGGTGTTCCATTTTTTCCAGATATGTGCGCAAAGTCCTGCAAACACACAAACTTTTGTCCTTAGTGTAGGGAAAGAACTTCACAGACTGAATGTTAAATCCAGGGCGACATTGTTTAATGTTGTCCCCTAACCAGACTGAAATAGCTTCTTCCTTTATGATATTCTTGAGTACTAGTAAGTGTAGGGTCTGAACTCTGGCAGCTTGTGTAAGTGCCATCAGCATTACTAGTTTGAGTGTAAGTTCTTTCAGTGGGAGAGACTGTAAGGGTTCCAACTGTTTCATTTTTGTTAATACAGGTTTGACATCCCAGGTGTCCTTATATTTAGGCATTGAAGGCCTCAGGTTGAAAACTCCCCTCATTAACCTGATGACTAGGGGATGGTAGCCTGCCCTGCATCCGTCCACAACTATCCCCAGCGAGGATATGGCCCCCCTTGCCGTGTTAATACTGTTGTAACCCACACCTCTGTGGAAAGTTTCTGTTAAGAAGTTTATGACGTCAGTTACAATGGGAGTAGTGGGATTGATGTCCTGTCTATGACAAAATTGTGCCCACCTGTTGATATGTGATCTGTATTGTTTGCTAGTTCCGGGTTTCCATGATGCCAAGATAAGGTCCATACCTTTGTCAGATATGCCTCGTTCTCGCAGGCTTTCCCGGAAAGTAGACAGGCCATCAATCTGGTATGGGACATGATGGGATGTTCTTCCGTCAACAGGGGCCACACCAGCACTTTCTTTCTCCGCATTATGATTCTTGGATCTTCTACGAGCAGCCTGAGTAGTGCTCCCATCCAAGGCTGTGATGTCCAAAATGGAACTATCATCCAACCTCTGGCTCCTTCTGCTCTTAACTTCTGCAGGCATCTAGCGATCAGGGAGAAAGGGGGGAAAATGTAGATGAGACCTAATGTTGCTCAATTAAGGTTGAATGCATCACAATAATTTGATTCTGGGTCTGGCCTCCAGGAGCAAAACTGGGGCTCTTGTTTGTTCAACCTAGATGCAAATAGATCAATGTTGGGTGTGCCAAAAATGATGCTTAATTTCTTAAGAATTTTCTCATCCAATTTCCATTCATGTCTGTCATTGAAGTTCCTGGATGCTGTATCAGCCAAAGTATTATCACTCCCTGAATTGAAGGAACATGTGATCCAGGCATCATTGTTTAGACACCAGTTCCAAATATCAGAGGAGACATTGTTACATGCTACTGACCTAGTGCCTCCCGTTTCACTGAAGTAGTTAACTGCTGTAGTGTTGTCACAGAAAACTTTGATGTGCTTTCCTCTGACCTCATTTGCAAAAGATTTTAATGTAAGGAGCACAGCTATGAGTTCCCAGGTATTAATGTGAAGCTTCTTTTCCTCTGACGTCCATCTTTCATTGACCCCAACCTAAGTCTGAAGCATCTGAGTATAAGACAATTTCAGGAGTTGGGTGAATTATTCGCCTATGTTGGGTCTCAACATGTTTGATCCATCAAGTCAGGTCCATTTTCATTTCGTCGGTGATCAACATTTTATCCTCAAAGTTCCCATAACTCCTTCGCAATGCTGTAATCTTTGCCGATTCAAGGTGACGATAGTGTAACTTTCCAAGTTCCACAGCTGGGAAAGCAGCAACTAGAAACCCGATCACCCTGGCTACTTCTCTGATTTTGTCACTAGTCTAGCTATTAGTTGTTTACATCCAAGTAGAATTCTTTCTTTCCTACGTATTGGTAAGGTAACAATCTTATTGTCCGAGTCAATGACATTGCCAAGGTATTCCGTACTTTTAGTGGGTTCTTGTCTTCCCACTTCCAAACTTCCATGTGCCTGGCTTCCAGGATGGAAAGGAGGATTTGGCTGTGATTTTGCTTTTGAGTTTTTCCGCCTCTTCAATTTGTCTTGAGGATTGTGAGAGGTCATCCCCAAACAGAAAGCGTGACATGGGCACTTTGTCAGAGTATAGGTGCGAGTACTTTTGATTTATTTCCCGTTTGATGTTAAAACGGTGAACCAAATTGTTACGGTAGTTGTCATGACCTAACAGTGCCAGAGCACCATCGATCATGCCCACCTCATGGGCCGCCACAGCGTTACCTTCATCCTGGGCCACTTTGTCAAGCACCGAAAGTGATTTGAAGATGATGGAAGCTGTCTTAGTTATATCTTTATTGACTTCCTTCATGCGTAAGTCTGCTTTTTTAGCATCCTGTTTTAGCGCCTCCAAATTTTGCATATTGCACTCAACTGGGGATAAAGCAGGGCAATTACTGGGCCTCTTGGTACTCTCGTCCTCCGCAATTTCTTTATAGGTGTCCTCCCTCATGACGTGGTCAAATACTTGATTGACCATGTCTGCTACATGTTTGGCAACATGTCCGGAGACTTCTTCAATTGGGCCGAAAGCCTTAGAGGACTGCATCAAAATACTGCCAATGGGGAAATCTTCATGCAACTCACCTTCTTCACTGCTGCTTCCGTCGGAGATAAAACCCGGAAAGTTACGTGGAGAGGGCGTAACAGGCCCTGCTTCCTTTTTGGTTGTCTAGCACAGATTTCGCAACGATAAAACAGAAGCCCATTTTCGTGAGTAATTCAATGGTAGAATCAATGCAATCATAGCATCCAGAAAGAGAAGCACTGCTCATGAGAGTGTCATCAATAAAGCTGGTGATGGTGAAGCCTTTTTCTCTTAAGGTAGCAAAGATAGGTTTCATGAGTTTGGTAGAAAGTCTGGGTCCTTCTGAGATTTCATTTGGGAGACAGGTGAACTGATAGACTTTGCCATACCATTGAAAGCAAAGGAATTTTTGCTGTTCTTCCGCTATTCTAATAGAGTAGTAGGCATGTTTAAGATCCACAGATGCCATATAGTCCCCTTCATTTATCAGTCTGATAACTTGTTCAAAGTTCTCCATTTTGATATGGATATAGGGAATGTGGTTGTTTAATTTTTTGTTCCGCCAGGCTAAAGTTATATTCCACATTCTCAAAACATAGGTAACCGATATCATTGACATTAATATTCAAGTGACAATGTTTGACTATGTCGAGAATATATGTATCACTAGTGATTTTTTCCCACTCATGTACAAATCTGTGAAGGGAACCTGCCACAAAGTTGGTACTTGCCTGGTTTATTGTCGGGGAGTGCTGTGTCCCCTGCCTTTGGAGTTTTTTTAATCCAAGGCCTGCCGTGCGTAGTAAGGCCTCTGGTCTCCCCTATGTCCTAGCCTCCGCTGTCCATAGGGTTGAACGCTTTTAGTTGATCCATATCACTCCTCAGTTCAGCGATGGCTTGCAGTACAGTGTGCCAAGGGGCCGAGGAGTCGTCATGTACTTGGAAAGCAGTACGACGTGGAGCCGTCGGGGGGCGGGGGAGGGGGGGTTGCCATGTCTTTTAGACTTCGATGCGTAGCGCCAACGCGAGTATTTCTATCCCGATGGGATTTTTGTTTTAATCAATTTATTACGCTCAAGGAGCGTCAAACCTAGTACAAAAGTGTAGCTATGTACAGAGTACTAGTGACACACAGGACATTCTCGAATCATAACTGAAGGAATTATTTGTAGTTTATCACCCATTAGTGCGGGTGATACAAAAATATATACAGTGATCACCTTCTGGCAAATATTTACATATAATAATAAGTAATCGTCGATGAGGTATCAAGGTTGTTGGCATATGGGGTGTAGCGCAGCCTGCACGATGTGTACCTCGGCACCTTTCTGGTCTCACCCGCCTACATCGTGCGGTAGCCGGGTTTGCGTCGGGCACGTATAACAGTGTCGTCTCACCAGAAGTTCGCTGCGTTTGTATGCATGTGGAAGTGGAAGGACATTCTTGTGGTGTTGGATGGTTACACTTGAAGTCTTCTCAGCATTACCACGGTGACGTGTAGGGAAGTGGCGGCTTATCGTACCATCCATTTGTAGTAGGGCAATAGTTGTAGCAGCTGGCAGATCCATACTACAGACATTCCTTGTTATTATGTTCAGGGAACAACAAATCTAGTGCAAAAGATAAATATATACAGATTATTAGTGATACTTAAAACATTTCCGAATCATGACTGATTTATTTATGTATACTTTAAAATCCACCAAAGTGAGGGTGTTGCAATAGGATTAATTCTAATTTATCACCTTCAAGCAAATATTTACAGACATCAAGAACTGATTGTCGATGTGGTATTAAAGGGGCTATCGTGGGGCAATTAATACAGTAGTGCTCTAGACTGTTGGCATTAGGGGTGTCGCACAGCCTGCACGATGAGTACCTCGGTACACCTTCGGTCTCACCCACTTGCCACACTGGTCTGTAGCCGAGTCTGAGTCGGGCACTCACAACATTGTGTCTTCTCACAATAAGTCCATTACGTCTATACTTATAGGGAAGAGGAAGAAAATTCTCGTAGTGTTGGATAGATACACTTGTAGCCCTCTCAGCATTGCTACGGCGGCGAGTAGGGGAGCAGGCAGCTTGTCTTACCATTCGCTTGTAAGAAGGTAGGAAGGCAGTAGTAGAAGTGGCAGCTGGTGGATCCATACTACAGGCTGTCCTTGCTAGCCGATCAGCGGTGTCATTGCCTAGGAGTTCGATATGGGATGGAATCCACAGGAAGTGTACCCTCTGTGAGTTTTCGTGAGTTGTGGCCAGTTGTCGCATTATTTGTGTTACCACTTGTTGGTGTTCAGGCTTGGTAGATGAGAGAGCACGGAGGGCTGACTGAGAGTCGCAGATGATCAAGCCGTTTTCTCCAGTCCGTGTCAGCAAAGTAACAGCGTCCAGGAGCCTCCCGATGGGAAGTACTGTTGCTTGACCTGCTTGATTTATGCTTGTATTTGCGAGTATGTTGGTTTGTTTCTCCTCCGTGAGAGGAGGCGCCCGACTTCCTACTTGTATGGGTATGCGTTTCGTCGGAAGACGACATAGCGGTTGTGACCGACGGAGTCGTATGTACGTTGTCGTATTTACCTGATAATTTAGTGAGTTTCGTTAAAACTCAAAATGAGAGCGTCGTAAACGCTTATAAGATGATAAAATGAGCGTCGTAAACGCTTATATTATATTGCAAATTGAGCGTCGTAAACGCTTATATTATATTGCAAATTGAGCGTCGTAAACGCTATATTATATTGCAAATTGAGCGTCGTAAACGCTTATATTATATTGCAAATTGAGCGTCGTAAACGCTTATATTATATTGCAAATTGAGCGTCGTAAACGCTTATATTATATTGCAAATTGAGCGTCGTAAACGCTTATATTATATTGCAAATTGAGCGTCGTAAACGCTTATATTATATTGCAAATTGAGCGTCGTAAACGCTTATATAATATTGCAAATTGAGCGTCGTAAACGCTTATATTATATTGCAAATTGAGCGTCGTAAACGCTTATATAATATTGCAAATTGAGCGTCGTAAACGCTTATATTATATTGCAAATTGAGCGTCGTAAACGCTTATATTATATAGCAAATTGAGCGTCGTAAACGCTATTATATTGCAAATTGAGCGTCGTAAACGCTTATATTATATAGCAAATTGAGCGTCGTAAACGCTTATATTATATTGCAAATTGAGCGTCATAAACGCTTATATTATATTGCAAATTGAGCGTCGTAAACGCTTATATTATATTGCAAATTGAGCGTCGTAAACGCTTATATTATATTGCAAATTGAGCGTCGTAAACGCTTATATTATATTGCAAATTGAGCGTCGTAAACGCTTATATTGCAAATTGGGCGTCGTAAACGCTTATATTATATTGCAAATTGAGCGTCGTAAACAGTCGAATGCCAGGTCAAGCACTAGTAAGCAGGGAACGGTTGAAATCTACGTGCGACAGAGTAAACAATCTTGACGACCGTTCGGAACGGCAGCGCGTAAGCAACTGTTGGACCGGCTGGGCGAAGCGTATCTCATATGTTTACGAACCCTCAGCAGAATTGTTATTTGCTGATATAAAATTATAATCATTACAGCATCTTAGGTATTTATCTAAATGATTTTTAAAGCTTCGAACTGAACTACATTGCACTACCTGTGCAGGAAGTTTATTCCATTCATTAACTACACGGCAAAGTTGTTTCTACCCACTTCCAAATTGAATCTATTTCCGGACAGTTTGAGACCATTGTTTCTTGTCTGATTCTCATTCAATGTGAAAATTTTGTCACTTTTGATGTTGTCAATTCCCTTTAAAATCTTAAAGACCTGTATCAAGTCACCTCTGAGTCTACGCTTTTTTAGGGAAAAGAGATTCATGTGTTTTAGTCGATTTTCGTATGATTTATTTTTGATATTTGGAATCAGTTTTGTGGCTCGCCGTTGTACTTTTTCCAGTCTGTCAATGTCTTTAATGAGATTCGGTGACCATACGGAAACAGCATATCGTCCAAATGTGGACGAACTAACAATTTATATAGCTTGTTAATGAGTGATGAACTTTTGAAATCAAAAGATCGCGCAATCAGTCCCAGAATCTTATTTGCTTTCTCAGAGGCTGAAATACATGGCTTGGATGATTTGAGGTCGTTACTGATAATTACACCGAGATCTTTTTCACTATCCACTTTTGTTAACGAATTTCCAAATAACTTGTAATTGTACTTACTGTTATTTTTACCTATGTGCATTACCTTGCATTTGTGTTAAATTTCATTAACCACTTTTCAGACCATTGCTGTAATTGATCTAAATCTTCTTGAATATCTAATTGGTTTGAGTGATCATTTGCCACTCCGCACATTTTTGTATCATCAGCAAATTTGGAAAGAGTAGATTTTAGTCCATGGTCTATATCATTTATATATACTATGAATAGAAGTGGCCCAAGAACGGAACCCTGAGGAACTCCACTTGTAACATTTTTCCATCCAGAAGTTTTTCCATTTAAAACAACTCTCTGTTTTCGACCATTCAACCAATTACTAGTCCAACTTGATAGGCTACCACTTATTCCATGTAAAGCTTATTTAGTAAGTAGTCTTTCGTGTGGGACGGTATCAAAAGCTTTTGCAAAGTCTAGATATATTAAATCTATATTGTTTCTTTTGTCATAATTCGAGATAACTGTGTTGTAGAATTCGAGTTAGTCACGCAAGTACGTTTCCGCCTGAAACCATGCTGGCTATCATTTATCAAACGGTTACTTTCTAAATGATGTTCGATAGCATCTCTGATGATAGTTTCCATTATTTTTCCTACGATTGAAGTCAAACTCATCGGCCTATAGTTATTTTGTTTCTTTTTGTCACCTTTTTTGAATATGGGAGTAACGTTAGCTAGCTTCTATTCTCTTGGGACATCTCCGGATATGATGGATTTCTTGAAAATAATTTCTAATGGAACAACAATCTCATTTTTAATTTCCTTTAAGATTCTTGGATGCCAACCATCAGGCCCTGGTGTTTTATTAACTTGAGTTTGTCTATACACCTTTTATTTTTTCTTTTGTTATATTTACCGTAGTAAGTTTACCCTAGACCAGTAGTTCTTAACCCCTGGGTCGCGACCCAAATTTGGGTCGCTAAGGGTTTGCAGAAAATAATTATTTTCCCACTACAAATATATTATAATTATATACTGTAATAATTAAAATACATGATGCCTAGTTTTAGGATTCTAAGCAGACCATGATTAAATAAAAACTCCAAAGCAGAAAATTTATTTGAAGTGTTTTGAAATTTCAATGTATATCTATGTAGGCTTGGGTCGCGATGCTTGATTTGTGCAAAATTTTGGGTCGCTGCCAAAAAAGGTTAAGAACCACTGCCCTAGACTTTTCACAGGTTTCAGTTTGGAATTCACGTTGAGGTGTTTCGTTTACAAATACCGAGCTAAAATAATTGTTTAAGATATTACACATTCCTTCATTTGAATATTCAAGTTGACCGTCAGCAGATAATAGTGACCAGTGTGATTCCTAACAACCTTTTTATCTCTAATGTAACTATAGAATTCTTTGGGATTCTCTTTGGATTTATCAGCGATGTTCAATTCATATTGTCGTTTTCTTTTTCTTATTGTCTTTTTTAAATTTCTCTGTATACATAACTTTCATAGTCATTAGATGCACCCGAGCACTTATATTTCTTATAAGCCTGTCTCTTTTTAGCAGTACTTTTTCAGTTTCTTTGTTGAGCCACTTTGGGCGATTCTAATTTGGGGGACGTCTGTCCTTAAAAGGAATGTATGTTTGAATCATCTTAGTGAGCGTATTTTGAAATATTTCCCACATCTGATCTACAGGTCTTTCGTTTAATTTTGCCTCCCAATCTGTAAGCTGAAGCTCCTGACGTAGTCCTATGAACTGAGCTTTACTGAAATCGGGTATTTTAGAAACACAAGTATCTATTCTAAAATTGTTTAGGAGTTTGAATCTAACTAAGTTGTAATCGCTATTTGCAACAGATTCACCGACTTCTACATCAGTTACCATGCTTTCGCGGCTAGTGATCAAAAGATCGAGTAAGTTTCCATATCTTGTGGGCTCTTTTACATGCTGAATTAAGTAATTGTCACCAAGAAAACCAATCAAGCGACTACCTATATGGCCATGTTCAAGGGTCATCCAATCAATGTCAGTAAAATTGAAATCACCCATTATCAATAAATCCCGGTTGCAGAAACTAGACAGTTCTTGAAATAACAGTTTGTTGTCTGCTAATGATAATGTCTTTGGCCTATATATTACACCTATATTCACTTTTTGTCCATTTGTTTGGGTTAACTCAACCCACAAACTATCATATGCATCCTGCTTCACTTTCTCTAAAACACAAGCATGAACATTGTTTTTAACGTACAATAGAACACCCCCACCTTTCTTGTGGTTTCTATCCTGATGAAAGTGTTTAAATCCTGCAATATTAAATTCAGCTTCGAACTCTGTACCATTTAACCATGTCTCAGTTATTCCTATCATATCGAGATTTTCACTTATTACATACGCCTGTATTTCTTGAAATTTGTTCCTAATACTATGAGCATTAAAGTACATGGTTTCAAGTTAGAATCAAGAGAATATTAAATATTATTCCCTTATCCTTTCTACAATAGGGACATTGTATACAATTTTTAAAATCTGTTTAATTATCTCACTAGCCAATAGCTAAAACAGGCTGTAAGGGATGGTGGAGATGGGAAGTGGTGATGAGGGAGGGGGTGCCATCACTGAGAACTTTGCCCTGGGGTGGCACTTAGGCGTAATGGCTCTGTATATATATATATATATATATATATATATGTATATATATATATATATATATATATGAATATCCATCGAACACAATTCACTTTAATTCTAAGCCATCAACATCGAAAAACTTGAGGAGGCATACATGCAGAAATTGAAACATGGCACAGCATTATGCCTCCTCGAGTTTCTCGATGTAGGTGGCTTGGAATTAAATTAAATTGTGATTGATGAATGTAAATCTCTTCACTGGAACCCATTCATTGTTGTAGATGTATATATATTTATATATATGAGTTTACACACACACACACTTCTTCTGAACGGACGGCTTAGAGGACGTTCTGAAGAAAAAGTTAAATTTCGTGGATCCCAAAGCAAAGGAAGTACCTATTGTATTTACAGGGTGGGGGGAAATTGCTCGTGGTGTAGTGGGAAAGTGAGGAAAAAGGAGAAGGGGAGGGATTACTGCGGAAATGGAAGGAAATGAGGAAGGGGAGGACTTGACCCAGGCAGGCAGGCGTCATGTAAACAAAAGGGGTCCTGACCAGCTGAGTGATGATGAAAGGTCTAACAAAAATGTAAAGATTAGAAACATAGATATGAGTAGCACAGTGGAAGGTGAGAATAATAATTTCCATGGATTTAATTAGGGGTGGACGGATACCAACCTCCCCCAACTAGCAAGACTCGAAGAAAAACTTGAACAAATGACTGAACAATGGGAGAGTAGATTTGATAGAATTTCAAAAATGGCTGAAAGGGTTGAAAGATTAGAAACACTAGAGAAAGCAAACAATAACTTAACTAAGGAAGTAGAAGAACTAAAAAGACAGTTAAAAGAAGTAAAAGAGGAGAATGAACAATTAAAGAGGAATAATAAAGAAAACAAAGAGGCCATAGCTAAAGAAGCTATGAGTTGGAAGACAACCCAAGAAGACAATAAAGTGGCATTCACTGACATAATTAAACAGCAAATGAAAGAACAAACTGAAGACTCAATTATTAACGTGATAAGACAAAAGGAGAATATAGTAATAGGTTTAGCAGATAAAAAGAAATGTATAATTGTATTAGGAATGGAAGAGAAACACAACCCAGATAGAACCACAAGAATCAAGGAGGAAAATGAAAAAGTAAGCTGATTACTAGAATCAGTTCAGGAAGATAAGCCAGAAATAATGAAACAAATAGAAGAGAAATTCAGACTTGGGAAATATAGTACAGACAAGACCAGACCAATTAAGATTAAATTCAGATCACAAACGACGGCAGAGAATATCTTATCCAAAACAGGGAAACTAGCAACAAGTGAACAATATAAAAAGGTATGGATAAAAAGGGAAATGAATAAAGAGGAAAGAGGAAGAAATAAGGAAAAGACATGAAGCTTAGAGAAAAAAACGAGACCAGAACGGAGACAGAAAAACAAGAATTCTACTGGAGAGTAGTGAATATGAAATTGAAGAAATGGAGCATAACAGAGAGAAACAAAAAAGAAACAGAGAATACAATGGAAATAACAGAAAGTTAAAAGTATCCTACACAAATATAGATGGATTAATAACAGGACTGAATGAACTGAACAAATATCTGAAAGAAAGAGATCCGGACATAATGGGAATTGTTGAAACAAAATTAAAAGGCCCACTACCACCCAACAGCATAGGACACAATACATATAATTATTGGATTAGAAACAGAGAGATAAAACAAGGGGGTGGAGTTATGTTCCTGACTAAGAAGGATGTAAGCGTGAAGAATGTCACATATGGGAACAATACAGTAGAGATGATTATGATAGAAGTAGAATATAGAGATAAGAGTAGAATGTTTGTAATAAACTACGTGCCCCCAAAAACAGCCTCGTGGGAATAGAATGAACATAAAAACATGTTAGAAGACACAAGAATAACACTAAACAAGATAATGGAAGATGGAGGAAGAATAGTTATGATGGGCAACTATAATTGCAAAGAAATCTGCTGGGAAGAGATGACCTTAAAGGGTGGAGAAGACTCATGGGGAAGTGTTCTACTTGAGATGATTATTGACCACACAATGACACAATGGATCCAAGAGAACACCATGTATAGAAATGAAGAAGAAACATTGAGACTAGACCTAATATTCACATCAGAACCTGAAATAGTGGAAAAGATAGAATACCAGGCACCAATAAGCAAAAGTGATCACATATTGATAGAACTAGAACTAAATGAGAAAAAATACATGAAAAGAAATGAACAATATAGAAAAGGAAGATTGATGTATGAAAAAGCAAATTTTTGATAAATTAAGAGAATTCTTCCAAAATGAAAACTGGGAAAGAATACACAAAGAAGATACAACAGTAGAAGAGAAATGGAATATATTGACAAAGATCTATAGAAAGGGAGTAGAAAAGTATGTCCC
Source organism: Oratosquilla oratoria (assembly GCF_046742065.1). Lineage (NCBI taxonomy): Eukaryota > Metazoa > Arthropoda > Malacostraca > Stomatopoda > Squillidae > Oratosquilla > Oratosquilla oratoria. Next base: position 35,783,545 of record NC_134818.1, read on the forward strand.
AAGACAAAAACAGGAAAAAGAATATATAAAGTGCTGGTACAATAAAAGTTGTAGGGAGATAAAAGACAAAAGAGACAAAGCTTGGGCTAAATGGAAGAAAAACAAAAAACCAGAAAAATGGAAAATATATACTTGTTATAGAAATGAATACGTACAAGCGTGCAGAGAGGAAAAGAGAAAATATGAAAAAGATGTCATGGAAAAATGGAAAGATCAACCAAAACTATTCTACAGATTTGTAAACAACAAACTGAAAAACAAACAAGATTTGGAGAAATTAAGACAAGGAGGAGTTGAATACACAGAGGAAATTGAAATGGCGGAAATTATGAACAAACATTTTAAATCTGTGTTTACAAGGGAGAACATACAACCTGAAGAGATTGAATGGAAAGAGAAAGTCCCTCCTATGAAAGAAATAGAAGTAACAAAGAATGAAATATTGAAACACTTGAGTAATCTTGATGTCAGAAAATCGCATGGACCAGATGAAATAGCAAACTGGATTCTGAAAGAATGCAGGAATGAACTGGCAGACATAATACATAGCATAATAAACAGTTCCTTGAAAGAAGGTAAAGTTCCAGAAGATTGGAAAAAAGCAAATATAGTACCTATATATAAAAGGGGAAATAAAGAAGACCCTACCAACTATAGACCAGTCTCTCTAACAAGTACAATAGCAAAAATTTGTGAAAGAATTGTCAAAAATAGATGGGTAAAATATTTAGAAAAAAAACGTGCTAAATCCAAGGCAATTTGGATTCAGACAAGGACGATCATGCGTCACCAATTTAATATGTTTGTATTCAAGGCTAATAGATATAATACAAGAAAGAGATGGATGGGCTGATTGCGCATTTCTAGACCTAAAAAAAGCTTGACAAAGTACCACATAAAAAGTTGCTTAAGAAATTAGAAACTGAAGGAGGAATACAGGGCAAACTACTAATTTGGATGGAAGACTTTTTGCAAGAAAGAATAATGAGAGTAGTGATAAGAGACCAACACTCAAACTGGGATGAAGTAATAAGCGGTGTTCCACAAGGAACGGTTCTGGCCCCAATAATGTTTGCTATATATATAAATGATATGGATGAAGGAATTGAAAGCTATATGAGCTTCTTTGCAGATGATGCAAAACTATTGAAAAAAGTGAACACAGAAGAAGACTGTGAATCACTACAGAAAGATCTAAACAAAGTACAGGAATGGAGTAGGAAGTGGGAAATGGAGTTCAATACAAAGAAATGTAGTATAATGGAATTTGGAAAAAGTAAAAACAGAATAACAGGATCATATAAATTGGGAGATGAAGGAATAAAAAAAAAGTAGAATATGAAAAGGACCTGGGAGTCATTGTTATGAATAATATGTCACCTGAGAAACATATAAATAAGATTTTTGGAGAAACCTATAATTTAATAAGAACAATCAAAGTTGCATTTACATATCTGGATGAAGAAATGGTGAAGAAAATTCTAATCACCCTGATAAGACCAAGATTGGAATATGCAGCAACGATATGGTCACCAAGTACAAAAAAATGTATAAAAAAAACTTGAAAGAATACAAAGGGCAATTACAAAATTGGCACCTACACTCGCAAAACTATCATATGAAGAGAGACTAGCAAAACTTGAACTACAGACACTAGAGCAAAGAAGAGAGAGAGGAGATTTGATAACTATTTACAGAATCCTGAAAGGCATAGAAATTACTGATAGAGAGAATCTGATAAAATGGGATGAAAGAAATACAAGAGGACATGGAAAGAAAATAAAAAAAGACAGCTATAGAAGAGACCTGAAAAAGAACAGCTTTCCTCACAGAGTAATAGACAGTTGGAACAAGTTAGATGAGAAAGTGGTGTGTGCAAAAACAATACATGAATTTAAAAATAGTTTAGATAAAATGAGATATGAAGACGGGACCCCACGAGCATAGCTCCCCTTCCCGTAAAATACAACTAGGTAAATACAACTAGGTAAATACACACACTTCATCGGATGGACGACGTAGAGGACGTTCTGAAGAAAAAGTGAATTTTTCGTTGATCCCAAAGCAAAGGAAGTACCTATTGTATTTACAGGGGGGGGGATTGCTCGTGGTGTAGTGGGAAAGTGAGGAAAAAGGAGAAGGGGAGGGATTACTGAGGGAAATGGAAGGAAATGAGGAAGGGGAGGACTTGGTTCAAGAGGCCAGACGGCTTGAAAACAAACGCCGAACCGATGATTTGGATTTCGATAATGGGACTAACAAAAATGTGAAGATTAGAAACATAGATAAGAGCAGTTCAGTGGAAGGTGAGGATAGTAATTTCCCAGGATTTAATGAGGAAAAACTTGAACAAATGACTGAACATTGGGAGATTAGGTTCGGTAAAATGTCAAAAATTGCGGAGAGGGTTGAAAAATTGGAAGAACTAGAGAAGGCGAACAAAAACTTAACTGATGAAATAGAAGAACTAAAAAGACAGTTAAGAGAAGTAAAAGAGGAGAATGAAAAATTAAAAAGGAACAATAAAGACAATAAAGAAACAATAGCAAAAGAGGCACAGGGGTGGAGGAAGATCCAGGAAAATAGTAATGTTGCATTTACTGATATAATTAAACAGCAAATGAAAGAACAAACTGAAGACTCAGTTATCAAAGTGATGAGACAGAAGGAGAATATTGTAAGAGACTTAGCAGATAAAAAGAAATGTATTATTATATTAGGAATGGAAGAGAAAAATAACACAGATAGAACCACAAGAATCAAGGAGGAAAATGAAAAAGTAGATTACTAGAATTAGTTCAAGAAGATGAACCTGAAATAATTAAACAAATTGAAGAGAAGTTTAGGCTCGGAAAGTATAGTACAGATAAGACCAGACCAATGAAGATTAAATTCAGATGACAAACAACAGCAGAGAATATCTTAGCAAAAACAGGGAAGCTAGCAGAAAGTGAACAATATAAAAAGGTATGGATAAAAAGAGAAATGAATAAAGAGGAAAGAGGAAGAAAAATTGAAAAGGAAAGAAGCTAAAGAAAAAAACGAGACCAGAACGGAGTCAGAAAAATAAGAATTCTACTGGAGAGTAGTGAATATGAAATTGAAGAAATGGACCATAACAGAGAGAAACAAAAAAGAAACAGAGAATACAATGGAAATAACAGAAAGTTATGAGTATCCTACACTAATATAGATGGATTAATAACAGGACTAAATGAACTGAACGAGTATCTGAAGGAAAAGGATCCGGACATAATGGGAATTGTTGAGACAAAATTAAAAGGTACACTACCACCCAACAGCATAGGACACAATGCATATAATTTTTGGATTAGAAACAGAGAGATAAAACAAGGGGGTGGAGTTATATTCCTGATTAAGAAGGATATAAACATGAAGAGTGTCACATATGGAAAGAACAGAGTAGAGATGATTATGATAGAAATAGAAGACAGAGATAAGAAGAGCAGAAAGTTTGTAATAAACTACGTGCCCCCAAAAACAGCCTCGTGGGAAGAGAGTGAACATAAAAGTATGTTAGAAGACACAAGAATAACACTAAACAAGATAATGGAAGATGGAGGAAGAATAGTTATGATGGGTGACTTTAATTGCAAAGAAATCTGCTGGGAAGAGATGACCGTAAAGGGTGGAGAAGACTCATGGGGAAATGTTCTACTTGAGATGATTATTGACCACACAATGACACAATGGATCCAAGAGAAAACTAGGTATAGAAATGAAGAAGAACCATCGAGACTAGATCTAATAATCACATCAGAACCTAAAATAGTGGAAAAGATAGAATATCAGGCACCAATAAGTAAAAGTGACCACATATTGATAGAACTAGAACTAAATGAGAAAAAATACATGAAAAGAAATGAACAATATAGAAAAGGAAGAATGATGTATGAAAAAAACAAACTTTGATAAAATAAGAGAATTCTTTCAAAAAGAAAACTGGGAAGGAATATACAAAGAAGAAACAACAGTGGAAGAGAAATAGAATATTTTGACAAAATTTGATAAAAAAAAAAAAGGAGTGGAAAAGTATGTCCCAAGACAAAAACAAGAAAAAGAATATGTAAAATGCTGGTACAACAAAAGTAAAATTGTATAGAGTTAAAAGACAAAAGAGACAAAGCTTAGATCAGATGGAAAAAAGACAAAAGGCCTGAAAAATGGAAAATATATACTTGTTATAGAAATGAATATGTACAAATGTGCAGAGAGGAAAAGAGAAAATATGAAAAAGATGTCATAGAAAAATGTAAAGATCAACCAAAACTATTCTACAGATTTGTAAACAACAAACTGAAAAACAAACAAGATTTGGAGAAATTAAGACAAGGAGTTGAATACACAGAGGAAATTGAAATGGCGGAAATTATGAACAAGCATTTTAAATCAGTGTTTACAAGGGAGAACATACAACCTGAAGAGATCGAATGGAAAGAGAATGTCCCTCCCATGAAAGAAATAGAAGTAACAAAGAATGAAATATTGAAACACTTGAGTAATCTTGATGTCAGAAAATCGCATGGACCAGATGAAATAGCAAACTGGATTTTGAAAGAATGCAGGAATGAACTGGCAGACAAAATACATAGCATAATAAACAGTTCCTTGAAAGAAGGAAATGTTCCAGAAGATTGGAAAAAAGCAAATATAGTACCTATATATAAAGAAGGAAATAAAGAGGACCCTAACAACTATAGACCAGTCTCTCTAACAAGTACAATAGCAAAAATTTGTGAAAGATTTGTCAAAAGTAGATGGGTAAAATATTTAGAAAAAAACAAAGTGTTAAATCCAAGACAATTTGGATTCAGACAAGGACGATCATGCGTCACCAATTTAATGTTCCTATTCAAGGCTAATAGATATAATGCAAGAAAGAGATGGATGGGCTGATTGTGCATTTCTTGACCTAAAAAAAGCTTTTGACAAAGTACCACATAAGAAGTTGCTTAAGAAATTAGAAACTGAAGGAGGAATACAGGGCAAACTGCTTATTTGGATGGAAGACTTTTTGCAAGAAAGGAAAATGAGAGTAGTGATAAGAGACAAACACTCAAAATGGGATGAAGTAATAAGCGGTGTTCCGCAAGGAACAGTTCTGGCCCCAATAATGTTTGCTATATATATTAATGATATGGATGAAGGAATTGAAAGCTATATGAGCTTCTTCGCAGATGATGCAAAACTATTGAAAAAAGTGAACACGGAAGAAGATTGTGAATCACTACAGAGTTATCTAAATAAAGTACAGGAATGGAGTAGGAAGTGGGAGATGGAGTTCAATACAAAAAAGTGTAGTATAATGGAATTTGGAAAAAGCAAAAACAGAATAACAGGAGCATATAAATTGGGAGATGAAGGAATAAAAAAAGTTGAAAATGAGAAGGACCTGGGAGTCATTGTTATGAATAATATGTCACCTGAGAAACATATAAACAAGATTTTTGGTGAAACTTATAATCTTATAAGAACAATCAAAGTTGCATTTACATACCTGGATGAAGAAATGGTGAAGAAAATTCTAATCACCCTGATAAGACCAAGATTGGAATATGCAGCAACGATATGGTCACCAAGTGCAAAAAAATGTATAAAAAAACTTGAAAGAATACAAAGAGCAATTACAAAATTGGCACCAACACTCTCAAAACTATCATATGAAGAGAGACTAGCATATCTTGAACTACAGACACTAGAGCAAAGAAGAGAGGAGATTTGATAGCTATTTACAGAATCCTGAAAGGCATAGAAATTACTGATAGAGAGAATCTGATAAAATGGGATGATAGAAATACAAGAGGACACGGAAAGAAAATAAAAAAAGACAGCTATAGAAGAGATCTGAAAAAGAACAGCTTTCCTCACAGAGTAATTGACAGTTGGAACAAGTTAGATGAGAAAGTGGTGTGTGCAAAAACAATACATGAATTTAAAAATAGTTCAGATAAAATGAGATATGAAGACGGGACACCACGAGCATAGCTCCCCTTCCCATAAAATACAACTAGGTAAATACACACATGTCGGTCAAAGTGACAGTGAGTTTGGAACTCCAGGAAAATTTCAATTTTCATCGATCTCAACGAAGAGGAAAGCTTGTGGTGTAGTGGGAAAGTGAAGAAAAGGGAGAAAGAGAGGGGTTACTGAGGAAAATGGAAGGAAAGGAGGAAGGGGACGAATGGGCCCTGGATGTTAGGAGGGGTGTAAACAAAAGGAGTGCAGAACACACAGACGAGGTAGAACAGGGAAGCAGAGGTGTCAAAAGCAGAAATATAGATAATAGCAGCTCGGTGGAAAGAGAGGATAACTACTTTTCTGGATTTAATGAGGGAGGAGGTGACAACCTCCCCTGATTAGTAAATCTAGAGGAGAAACTAAAAAAAATGAATGAAGCATGGTAGGTTAGGTTTAACCAATTAACACTATTTACCCAAAGAATTGATAAACTGGAAGAAGTAAAGAAGGAGAATTAAAACCTAACTAAAGAAATAGAAGAATTAAAAACAATTAAAAGAAGAAAAAGATGGGAATGAGGAATTAAAGAAGAATAAGAAAAAGAATAAAGAATCCATAGCAAAAGAAGCACATGGTTGGAGAAAAGTCCAAGAGAACAACAAAATTGTATTTAGAAATATAGTGACACAACAGATGAAAGAAAATAAGGACACAGTTATCAAAGTTATGAGAGAAAAGGGGATTTAGCGGACAAAAAGAAATGTATAATTATATTAGGGATGGAAGAGAAGCATAATCCAAATAGGACCACAAGAGTAAAAGAGAAGGAAAAGGTAAACAAGATATTAGAAGTAGTTCAAGAGGATGGACAAGAAACAGGGAATGAAATTGAAGAAATATATAGAATAGGGAAATACAATACAGATAAGACCAGACCAATTAAGATCAAATTCAGGTCCCAAACGACAGCAGAGAATGTCTTAGCAAAAACAGGGAAACTAGCAAACAGTGATCAATATAAACAGGTATGGATAAAAGGAGAAATGAATAAAGAGGAAAGAGAGGATGAAAAAAAAAAAAGACTAGAAGCTATGGAAAAAAACGAGAAAAGAACAGAGTCAGAGAAAGAGAAATGCCATTGGAGAGTAGTGGATATGAAAGTGAGGAAATGGTTCATAGCAGTGGAAAACGGAAGGGAAACAGAAAACACGATGGAAGCAGCAGAAAATTAAAAATGTCTTACACAAACATAGATGGCTTAATGACAGGCTTGAACGAACTGAATGAATACCTGAAGGAAAAAGGACCTTACATAATGGGAATTGTAGAGACAAAATTGAAAGGTCCACTACCACCCAACAGTGTAGGACATGGTGCATATAATGATTGGATTAGAAAGAGGGGTAAAGCAAGGGGGTGGAGTTATGTTCCTGACTAAGAAGGATATAAATGTGAGGAATGTCACATATGGAAAGAATAGAGTAGAGATGATTATGATGGAAGTGGAGGACAGGGATGGGAAGAGCAGGAAGTCTGTAGTAAATCATATGCCTCCTAAAACGGCTTTGTGGGAAGAGAGAGAACACAAAATTATGTTAAAAGACACAAGGATAACATTAAATAAGATAATGGAAGATGGAGAAAGGATAGTTATTATGGGTGACTTTGATTGTAAAAAAATCTGCTGGGAAGAGATGTGAAGGTGGAGACAACCTATGGGGAAATGTTCTACTTGATATGATTATAGAAAATACAATGATGCACTGGATACAAGAGAATACTAGATATAGGAATGAGGAAGAATCATCGAGACTGGACCTAATCATCACATCAGAACCTGAAATAGTGGACAAGGTTGAATATAAGACACCAATAAGTAAAAGTGACCACATATTGGTTGAACTGGAACTAAATGAGGAAAAATACATGGAAAAAAACGAACAATATAGAAAGGGAAGATTGATGTATGTATGTATTTTTTTTTTTTTTTTTTTTTTTTTTTTTTTTTTTTTTAAATATAGAATAAGAGAATTCTTTCCAAAAGCAGACTGGGAAAGGATACACAAGGAGGAAACAACAGTAGAAGAGAAATGGAATATTTTGACAAAAACTGATTTTCACAACATTACCACCAGCTCGGTAACAGTTGGCAATCTTATAAAAAAGCCGAAATAAAAGTAGGGAAATGCTCGTCAAGGAGGTGTTTACTGTGTTCCATGTTTAGGTTGTAAAAAGGTCTACATTGGTGAAAGTTTCTGTGGTATTGATAAAAGAATATCGGAACATAAATATGATATGAAAGCTTACAATATGAATAATGCCATTGTTAGACATAGATACGATACAGGCCACAATGCTGACTGGAATAATTCTAAGATTATTAAATATGAAAACCATACTTATATGTTTTGAATCTGCTTTTATATCTCAAATAATATAGATCAAAACAATGGATTTTTTACAATAAATAAACCTTTAGCAATTTTGATAACAAAGTAACAAGCAATTTACGCAAATTGTGTTTACACCAGTTTTATGTTCGTTTCTCCCCGCAAGCTCGGGTTATATAAGGAGTCAGATGTTTGTCCACTATGTTATTTCTGAAGAAGCCCTGCTGGATGAAACGTTAAATACATTGGATCCCATAAGTTAAGAGAAAAATTATCAAAAGGAAACTGCAATTTAAAAACCTTAAAAATGGTAAGCAAGGTTATATCTAATGTGTGTATTTACCTAGTTGTATTTTATGGGAAGGGGAGCTATGCTCGTGGTGTCCCGTCTTCATATCTCATTTTATCTAAACTATTTTTAAATTGATGTATTGTTTTTGCACACGCCACTTTCTCATCTAACTTGTTCCAACTGTCTATTACTCTGTGAGGAAAGCTGTTCTTTTTCAGATCTCTTCTATAGCTGTCTTTTTTTATTTTTTTTTTCCATGTCTTGTATTTCTATCATCCCATTTTATCAGATTCTCTCTATCAGTAATTTCTATGCCTTTCATGATTCTGTAAATAGCTATCAAATCTCCTCTCTCTCTTCTTTGCTCTAGTGTCTGTAGTTCAAGTTTTGCTAGTCTCTCTTCATATGATAGTTTTGAGAGTGTTGGCGCCAATTTTGTAATTGCTCTTTGTATTCTTTCAAGATTTTTTATACATTTTTTTGCGCTTGGTGACCATATCGTTGCTGCATATTCCAATCTTGGTCTTATCAGGGTGATTAGAATTTTCTTCACCATTTCTTCATCCAGGTATGTAAATGCAACTTTGATTGTTCTTATTAAATTATAGGTTTCTCCAAAAATCTTATTTATATGTTTCTCAGGTGACATATTCATAACAATGACTCCCAGGTCCTTCTCATTTTCAACTTTTTTTATTCCTTCATCTCCCAATTTATATGCTCCTGTTATTCTGTTTTTGCTTTTTCCAAATTCCATTATAATACACTTTTTTGTATTGAACTCCATCTCCCACTTCCTACTCCATTCCTGTACTTTATTTAGATCTCTCTGTAGTGATTCACAATCTTCTTCCGTGTTCACTTTTTTCAATAGTTTTGCATCATCTGCGAAGAAGCTCATATAGCTTTCAATTCCTTCATCCATATAATTAATATATATAGCAAACATTATTGGGGCCAGAACTGTTCCTTGCGGAACACCGCTTATTACTTCATCCCATTTTGAGTGTTTGTCTCTTATCACTACTCTCATTTTCCTTTCTTGCAAAAAGTCTTCCATCCAAATAAGCAGTTTGCCCTGTATTCCTCCTTCAGTTTCTAATTTCTTAAGCAACTTCTTATATGGTACTTTGTCAAAAGCTTTTTTTAGGTCAAGAAATGCACAATCAGCCCATCCATCTCTTTCTTGTATTATATCTATTTGCCTTGAATAGAAACATATTAAATTGGTGACGCATGATCGTCCTTGTCTGAATCCAAATTGCCTTGGATTTAGCACGTTTTTTTCTAAATATTTTACCCATCTATTTTTGACAATTCTTTCACAAATTTTTGCTATTGTACTTGTTAGAGAGACTGGTCTATAGTTGGTAGGGTCTTCTTTATTTCCCCTTTTATATATAGGTACTATATTTGCTTTTTTCCAATCTTCTGGAACTTTACCTTCTTTCAAGGAACTGTTTATTATGCTATGTATTATGTCTGCCAGTTCATTCCTGCATTCTTTCAAAATCCAGTTTGCTATATCATCTGGTCCATGCGATTTTCTGACATCAAGATTACTCAAGTGTTTCAATATTTCATTCTTTGTTACTTCTATTTCTTTCATGGGAGGGACATTCTCTTTCCATTTGATCTCTTCAGGTTGTATGTTCTCCCTTGTAAACACTGATTTAAAATGTTTGTTCATAATTTCCGCCATTTCAATTTCCTCTGTGTATTCAACTCCTTGTCTTAATTTCTCCAAATCTTGTTTGTTTTTCAGTTTGTTGTTTACAAATCTGTAAAATAGCTTTGGTTGATCTTTACATTTTTCTATGACATCTTTTTCATATTTTCTCTTTTCCTCTCTGCACGTTTGTACATATTCATTTCTATAACAAGTATATATTTTCCATTTTTCAGGCCTTTTGTCTTTTTTCCATCTGATCCAAGCTTTGTCTCTTTTGTCTTTTAACTCCCTACAACTTTTATTGTACCAGCATTTTACATATTCTTTTTCTTGTTTTTGTCTTGGGACATACTTTTCCACTCCTTTTTTGTTAATTTTTGTGAAAATAATCCATTTCTCTTCCACTGTTGTTTCTTCTTTGTATATTCCTTCCCAGTTTTCTTTTTGAAAGAATTCTCTTATATAATCAAAGTTTGTTTTTTCATACATCATTCTTCCTTTTCTATATTGTTCATTTCTTTTCATGTATTTTTCTTCATTTAGTTCCAGTTCAATCAATATGTGGTCATTTTTGCTTATTGGTGTTTTATATTCAATCTTGTCCACTAATTTAGGTTCAGATGTAATTATTAGGTCTAGTCTCAATGGTTCTTCATTTCTATACCTAGTGTTCTCCTGTATCCACTGTGTCATTGTATTGTCAGTAATCATCTCAAGTAGAGCGTTTCCCCATGATCCGTCTCCACCCTTTACGGTCACCTCTTCCCAGCAGATTTCTTTGCAATTAAAGTCACCCATCATAACTATTTTTCCTCCATCTTCCATGATCTTATTTAATGTTATACTTGTGTCCTCTAACATACTTTTATGTTCACACTCTTCCCACAAGGCTGTTTTCGGAGGCACATAATTTATCACAAACTTTCTGCTCTTCTTATCTCTGTCTTCCACTTCGATCATAATCATCTCTACTGTATTCTTTCCATATGTGACACACCTCACGTTTATATCCTTCTTAATCAGGAATATAACTCCACCCCCTTGTTTTATCTCTCTGTTTCTAATCCAATAATTATATGCATTATGTCTTACACTGTTGGGTGGTAGTGGACCTTTTAATTTTGTTTCTACAATTCCCATTATGTCCTGTTCTTTTTCCTTCAAATAATCATTCAGCTCATTCAATTCTGTTATTAATCCATCTATATTTGTGTAAGACACTCTTAGTTTTCTGCCACTTCCATTGTGTTCTCTGTTTCCCTTTTGTTTTTCTCTTGTATGGCGAATTTCCTTAGTTTCATATTCACTACTCTCCAATAGAATCTCTCTTTTTCTGACTGTTCTGTTCTCGTTTTTTTCCTTAGCTTCAAGTCTTTTCTCTTTTTCTTCCTCTCTTTCCTCTTTATTCATTTCCCTTTTTATCCATACCTTTTTATATTGTTCACTTGTTGCTAGTTTCCCTGTTTTGGATAAGATATTCTCTGCCATCGTTTGTGACCTGAATTTAATCTTAATTGGTCTGGTCTTATCTGTACTATACTTTCCAAGTCTAAACTTCTCTCTGATTTGTTTCATTATTTCTGGTTCATCTTCCTGAACTAATTGTAGTAAACTGCTTACTTTTTCATTTTCCTCTCTGATTCTTGAGGTTCTATCTGTGTTATGTTTCTCCTCCATTCCTAATATAATTATACATTTCTTTTTATCTGCTAAGTCTCTTACAATATTCTCCTTCTGTCTCATCACTTAGATAACTGAGTCTTCAGTTTGTTCTTTCATTTGCTGTTTAATTATATCAGTAAATGCAACTTTACTGACTTCTTGGATTGTCTTCCAACCCTTAGCTTCATTAGCTATGGCCTCTTTGTTTTCTTTATTATTCCTCTTTAGTTGTTCATTCTCCTCTTTTACTTCTTTAAACTGTCTTTTTAGTTTTTCTATTTCCTTAATTAAGTTTTTGTTTGCCTTCTCTAGTGCTGCCAATCTTTCAACCCTTTCAGCCATTTTTGACATTCTACCGAACGTACTCTCCCAATGTTCAGTCATTTGTTCAAGTTTTTCTTTGAGTCTTGCCAGTCGGGGGAGGTTGGTATCCTCCCCCCCCCTCCTTAAATCCTTGGAAATTATTATCCTCACCTTCTATTGTGCTACTCATATCTATGTTTCTAATCTTCACATTTTTGTTAGACCCTTCATCGTCACTAAACTGGTCCGGCCCTCTTTTGTTTACATGGCATCTGCCTGCCTGGACCAAGTCCTCTCCTTCCTCATTTCCTTCCATTTCCCTCAGTAATCCCTCCCCTTCTCCTTTTTCCTCACTTTCCCACTACACCATGAGCAATTCCCCCTCCCTGTAAATACAATAGGTACTTCCTTTGCTTTGGGATCAACGAAAATTTCACTTTTTCTTCAGAACGTCTTCTACGCCGTCTATCCGATGAAGTGTGTGTGTGTATTTACCTAGTTGTATTTTCGGGAAAGGGAGCTATGCTCGTGGTGTCCCGTTTTCGTATCTCATTTTATCTAAACTATTTTTAAATTCATGTATTGTTTTTGCACACGCCACTTTCTCATCTAACTTGTTTCAACTGTCAATTACTCTGTGAGGAAAGCTGTTCTTTTTCAGGTCTCTTCTATAGCTGTCTTTTTTTATTTTCTTTCCATGTCCTCTTGTATTTCTGTCATCACATTTTATCAGATTCTCTCTATCAGTAATTTCTATGCCTTTCATGATTCTGTAAATAGCTATCAAATCTCCTCTCTCTCCTCTTTGCTCTAGTGTCTGTAGCTCAAGTTTTTCTAGTCTCTCTTCATATGATAGTTTTGAGAGTGTTGGTGCCAATTTTGTAATTGCTCTTTGTATTCTTTCAAGATTTTTTATACATTTTTTTGCACTTGGTGACCATATCGTTGCTGCATATTCCAATCTTGGTCTTATCAGGGTGATTAGAATTTTCTTCACCATTTCTTCATCCAGGTATGTAAATGCAACTTTGATTGTTCTTATTAAATTATAGGTTTCTCCAAAAATCTTATTTATATGTTTCTCAGGTGACATATTCATAACAATGACTCCCAGGTCCTTCTCATTTTCAACTTTTTTTATTCCTTCATGTCCCAATTTATATGATCCTATTATTCTGTTTTTACTTTTCCAAATTCCGTTATACTACACTTTTTTGTATTGAACTCCATCTCCCACTTCCTACTCCATTCCTGTACTTTATTTAGATCACTCTGTAGTGATTCACAATCCTCTTCCGTGTTCACTTTTTTCAGTAGTTTTGCATCATCTGCGAAGAAGCTCATATAGCTTTCAATTCCTTCATCCATATCATTAATATATATAGCAAACATTATTGGGGCCAGAACTGTTCCTTGTGGAACACCACTTATTACTTCATCCCATTTTGAGTGTTTGTCTCTTATCACTACTCTCATTTTTCTTTCTTGCAAAAAGTCTTCCATTCAATTTAGCAGTTTGCCCTGTATTCCTCCTTCAGTTTCTAATTTCTTAAGCAACTTCTTATATGGTACTTTGTCAAAAGCTTTTTTAGGTCTAGAAATGCACAATCAGCCCATCCATCTCTTTCTTGTATTATATCTATTTGCCTTGAATAGAAACATATTAAATTGGTGACGCATGATCGTCCTTGTCTGAATCCAAATTGCCTTAGATTTAACACGTTTTTTTCTAATTATTTTACCCATCTATTTTTGACAATTCTTTCACAGATTTTTGCTATTGTACTTGTTAGAGAGACTGGTCTATAGTTGGTAGGGTCTTCTTTATTTCCCCTTTTATATATAGGTACTATATTTGCTTTTTTCCAATCTTCTGGAACTTTACCTTCTTTCAAGGAACTGTTTATTATGCTATGTATTATGTCTGCCAGTTGATTCCTGCATTCTTTCAAAATCCAGTTTACTATTTCATCTGGTCCATGTGATTTTCTGACATCAAGATTACTCAAGTGTTTCAATATTTCATTCTTTGTTACTTCTATTTCTTTCATAGGGGGGACTTTCTCTTTCCATTCGATGTCTTCAGGTTGTATGTTCTCCCTTGTAAACACTGATTTAAAATGTTTGTTCATAATTTCCGCCATTTCAATTTCCTCTGTGTATTCAACTCCTTGTCTTAATTTCTCCAAATCTTGTTTGTTTTTCAGTTTGTTGTTTACAAATCTGTAGAATAGTTTTGGTTGATCTTTACATTTTTCTATGACATCTTTTTCATATTTTCTCTTTTCCTCTCTTCACACTTGTACATATTCATTTCTATAAGTATATATTTTCCATCTTCAGGTCTTTTGTTTTTCTTCCATCTGGTCCAAGCTTTGTCTCTTTTGTCTTTAAACTCCCTACAACTTTTATTGTAGCAGCACTTTACATATTCTTTTTCTTGTTTTTGTCTTGGGACATACTTTTCTACTCCTTTTTTTATAGATTTTTGTCAAAATATTTCATTTCTCATCTACTGTTGTATCTTCTTTGTGTATTCTCTCCCAGTTTTCATTTTGGAAGAATTCTCTTATTTTATCAAAATTTGTTTTTTCATACATCAATCTTCCTTTTCTATATTGTTCATTTCTTTTCATGTATTTTTTCTCATTTAGTTCTAGTTCTATCAATATGTGGTCACTTTTGCTTATTGGTTTCTGGTATTCTATCTTTTCCACTATTTTAGGTTCTGATGTGATTATTAGATCTAGTCTCGATGGTTCTTCTTCATTTCTATACCTAGTTTTCTCTTGGATCCATTGTGTCATTGTGTGGTCAATAATCATCTCAAGTAGAACATTTCCCCATGAGTCTTCTCCACTCTTTACGGTCATCTCTTTCCAGCATATTTCTTTGCATTTAAAGTTGCCCATCATAACTATTCTTGCTCCATCTTCCATTATCTTGTTTAGTGTTATACTTGTGTCTTCTAACATGCTTTTATGTTCATTCTCTTTCCATGAGGCTGTTTTTGGGGGCACGTAGTTTATTACAAACTTTCTGCTCTTCTTATCTCAATCTTCTACTTCTATCATAATCATCTCTACTCTATTCTTCCCATATGTGACACTCTTCACGTTTATATCCTTCTTAGTCAGGAACATAACTCCACCCCCTTGTTTTATCTCTCTGTTTCTAATCCAATAATTATATGCATTGTGTCCTATGCTGTTGGGTGGTAGTGGACCTTTTAATTTTGTCTCAACAATAACTTTCAGATATTTGTTCAGTTCATTCAGTCCTGTTATTAATCCATCTATATTTGTGTAGGATACTCATAACTTTCTGTTATTTCCATTGTATTCCCTGTTGCTTTCGTGTTTCTCTCTGATATGGTCCATTTCTTCAATTTCATATTCACTACTCTCCAGTAGAATTCTTGTTTTTCTGGCTCCGTTCGGGTCTCGTTTTTTTATCTTAGCTTCATGTCTTTTCCTTATTTCCTCCTCTCTTTCCTCTTTATTCATTTCCCTTTTTATCCATACCTTTTTATATTGTTCACTTGTTGCTAGTTTCCCTGTTTTGGATAAGATATTCTCTGCCGTCGTTTGTGACCTGAATTTAGTCTTAATTGGTCTGGTCTTATCTGTACTATATTTCCCGAGCCTGAATTTCTCTTCTATTTGTTTCATTATTTCTGGCTCATCTTCCTGAACTAATTCTAGTAAATTTCTTACTTTTTCATTTACCTCTTTGATTCTTGTGGTTCTATCTGGGTTATGTTTCTCTTCCATTCCTAATATAATTATACATTTCTTTTTATCTGCTAAGTCTCTTACCTATATTCTCCTTCTGTCTCATCACTTTAATAACTGAGTCTTCAGTTTGTTCTTTCATTTGTTGTTTGATTATATCAGTAAATGCAACTTTGCTGTTTTCTTGGATTTTTTTCCAACCCTCTTTGTTGTCCTTACTATTCTCCTTTAAGACTTTATTCTCCTCTTTTACTTCTTTTAACTGTTTTTTTAATTCTTCAATTTCCTTAGTTAAGTTTTGTTTGCCTTCTCTAGTTCTTCCAATTTTTCAACCCTCTGCACAATGTTGTTAACGTGACCGAACCTAAGCTCCCAGTGCTCGATCATCTTATCGAGCTTCTCTTCTAGTCTTGTCAATCGGGGGGGGGTTGTGTCCCCCCCCCCCCACCCTCTTTAAATCCCTGGAAAATATTCTCATCACCTTCTACTGTATTGCTCTTATCTCTACTTCTAATCTCTACATTTTTGTTGATTCCGTCCTCTCCAAAGTCATCGTCTTCAGTTCGTCTCTTGTTTACATTTATCTTAGCTTCCTGGACCATGTCATTCTCTTCCTCATTTCCTTCAATTTCCCTCAATATCCCTTCCCTTCTCCTTCCCTATCACTTCCCCACTATTCCACGAGCACTCCCCTTCCCTATAGATACAAAAAGGCACTTCCTGGATGTTGAGATCCACGTAGTTTTTCCTTTTTCTTTGGAACACCAATTCTCGCCGTCCATTCGGTGAAAGGGTGTGTGTGTGTGTGTGTATACAGGTATAGTATATACATGCAATACCTGTATACGTATATATACTGAAAAACAGTACAGTATTAAAACATTAAAAAACTAAAAAAATTATAAAAATGAAACTAAAAAGCATAGAATTGATAAATAAACAGTAAACAACTTGTATATAATAGTATTCAATAGAAAAAAGTTATTTAAAAACGCAACAGATTGATATAATTTATCCTAGTGTATAACCCTCTTGTCGGCCATTTTGAATGGGATGCGACTTACGACCAATCCGACTTACGACTGGTTGCTCGGAACCAATCTAGGTCGTAACTCGGATAGTGACTGTATTGTTTTTGCACACACTACTCTCTCATTTAACTTATTCCAACTGTCTATTGCTCTGTAAGGAAAGCTGTTCTTTTTTAGATCTCTTCTATACTGTCTTGATTTTCTTTCCGTGTCCTCTTGTATTTCTATCATCCCATTTTATTAGATCCTCTCTATCAATAATTTCTATGCCATTCATGATTCTGTAAATAGCTATCAAATCTCCTCTCTTCTTTGCTCTAGTGTCTGTAGTTCAAGTTTTGCTATTCTCTCTTCATATGATAGTTTTGAGAGTGTAGGTGCCAATTTTGTAATTGCTCTTTGTATTCTTTCAAGTTTTTTTATACATTTTTTTGCACTTGGTGACCACATCGTTGCTGCATATTCCAATCTTGGTCTTATCAGAGTGATTAGTGTTTTCTTCACCATTTCTTCATCCTGGTATGTAAATGCCACTTTTATTTTTCTTATTAGATTATAAGTTTCACCAAAAATCTTATTTATTTGTTTCTCAGGTGACATATTATTCATAACAATGACTTCCAGGTCCTTCTCATTTTCAACTTTTTATATACTTTCTTCCAATTTATATGATCCTGTTATTCTGTTTTTGCTTTTTCCAAATTCCATTATACTACACTTTTTAGTATTGAACTCCATCTCCCACTTCCTATTCCATTCCCAAATTTTATTTAGATCACTCTGTAGTGATTCACAATCTTCTTCCGTGTCACTTTGATTGTTCTTATTAAATAATAAGTTTCACCAAAAATCTTATTTATTTGTTTCTCAGGTGACATATTATTCATAACAATGACTTCCAGGTCCTTCTCATATTCAACTTTTTTTTATACTTTCTTCTCCCAATTTATATGATCCTGTTATTCTGTTTTTGGTTTTTCCAAATTCCATTATACTACACTTTATAGTATTGAACTTCATCTCCCACTTCCTACTCCTTTCCCAGACTTTATTTAGATCACTCTGTAGTGATTCACAATCTTCTTCCGTGTTCACTTTTTTTTAATAGTTTTGCATCATCTGCAAAGAAGCTCATATAACTTTCAATTTCTTCATCCATATCATTAATATATATATAGCAAACATTATTGGGGCCAAAACTGTTACTTTTGGAACACCACTTATTACTTCATCCCAATTTGAGTGTTGGTCTCTTATCACTACTCTCATTTTTCTTGCAAAAAGTCTTCCATCTATTTAAGCAGTTTGCCCCGTATTCCTTCTTCGGTTTCTAATTTCTTAAGCAACTTCTTATGTGGTACTTTGTCAAAAGCCATTTTTAGGTCTAGAAATGCACAATCAGCCCATCCATCTCCTTCTTGCATTATATCTATTAGCCTTGAATAGAAACATATTAAATTGGTGACGCATGATCGTCCTTGTCTGAATCCAAATTGCCTTGGATTTAGCACGTTTTTTTTTTTCTAAATATTTTACCCATCTACTTTTGATAATTCTTTCACAAATTTTTGCTATTGTACTTGTTAGAGAGACTGGTCTATAGTTGGTAGGGTCTTCTTTATTTCCTTCGTTATATATAGATACTATATTTGCTTTTTTCCAATCTTCTGGAACTTTTCCTTTTTTCAAGGAACTGTTTATTATGCTATGTATTTTGTCTGCCAGTTCATTCCTGCATTCTTTCAAAATCCAGTTTGCTCTTTCATCTGGTCCATGTGATTTTCTGACATCAAGATTACTCAAGTGTTTCATTATTTCATTCTTTGTTACTTCTATTTCTTTCATAGGAGGGACTTTCTCTTTCCATTCGATGTCTTCAGGTTGTATGTTCTCCCTTGTAAACACTGATTTAAAATGTTTGTTCATAATTTCCGCCATTTCTATTGCCTTTGTGTATTCAACTCCTCCTTGTCTTTATTTCTCCAAATATTGTTTGTTTTTCAGCTTGTTGTTTACAAATCTGTAGAATAGTTTTGGTTGATCTTTACACTTTTCTATGACATCTTTTTCATATTTTCTCTTTTCCTCTCTGCACACTTGTACATATTCATTTCTATAACAAGTATAGTCGAACCTCGAAAGCCCGAATACCGAATGCCCGGACCCTCGTATGACCGGTCGAAATGAACAAAGGGCAGACTTTTCAAGCAAAGTTCCCTATTTGTCTGGTAGGTGACAGCAGCGGCCATACACGTGTACTCAAACCCGGACCAGTCAAGCCGCCACCAGGGCTGCCGTTTCGTAGAATTCTGTACCAAAACGTAGTAAAATAGCGGCATGTGGCAACTGCACAAGGACATGAGGATTTTTTTTTCTACATATCAGCAGGCTGTTAAAAACATTAAAAAAATCAAACTTTTGTTTAAAAATGATAGAACTAGTTATCAAATAATAAATGGTGCATCAAAAAATGACTTTTATTGGTAATTGTGTTACTTATAAAATATACCCCAAAAGATAGGTTTTTACTATGTAGAAAAAAAATTCTACGCTAAAGTTTCAGCTTTCTTTTAGCGATAATAGTATATAAAAAATAATTTTTATATCTTACTGAATATGTTAGGGCATGGGGCCTTATATACATTCTAGAATAAAAAACTAGAACCAACATTTTGTCAAAGTTTGACAAGTATATCTTGCTATGAAAGTCTGCACACGCCCGAGAAAAATGTATGCTCTGGTATGGCAACACTCCCATTCTACGCGGCAGTGTAGAAAATGAGGCAACCCTGCCCGCCACCACTGTCCTGTGTGCATACCTTCCGATATTTACAGTGTACGTAATAAGAAATACAGTACAGTATACTGTATATACAGTACATTTACATGCCAGTGTTACAGTTATTATTACAGAATTATTAGTACAGATGCTCCTCAACTTACGTTTTAGTTATGTTCCGAACAGCAGAACGTAACGTGAAAATGAACGTAAGTTGTTACTGTACATTCCAGTAATGTATGACCGTTCATACTGTACTATACATCCATAAATTCTATTACCGTATCTTATAAAACACCCCTAAATCATTAACTATAAACATAACATTGTAAAAAAAAATAACATTAATTTCAAATAATTTCAAGCAACATAAAGTGAGATGGTGGAGGAAGAGGAGGAGGAAGAGGCAAGGCACGTTCAGTCTGTCGTTTGTGCCATGTAAACAATGGACGCAGTGTCATGCGTAAGTATCGTTTGAAAGTCTCGTACTACGGAGAGCGCACTAAACTCGAAAATTCACTAAAAAAAAGAAAAAAAGAAAAAAGAATACAAAAATTGTTTTACAATCAGTTCAAACGTAAAATCGAAAAAACGTAAAACGAATGAACGTAAGTAGAGCGTCTGTATTATAGTATTATTACAGTATTGTTATTATTACTGTGTTAGAATATTATTCTTGTGTTTCTATGCCATGTACATTACCTATACGTATACCGCTACGAAAATCTACGGGTGTTAGGGTGATATTTTCGATGACTGGACTTTTGGCATGACCGGACCACCCTTCCCCCCAATTAGTCTGGGCTTTCGAGGTTCGACTGTATATATATATATATACGTATACCAAAAGCATTTTTCCCCATACAAGGGAGGTAGTCTAAAAACAAAGGCATAAAAACACACAGCACATCCACAGCAAGGCTGCCTCATTAAATCAGCGACCCCCTCTCCGTCCCCACATGTAGAAAAGGAGAAGACTGGGAGAGATCCCTTCAGGCTGTGTCAATTTATTTCTCACACATACTTCCTGACCCCCCATCCCCCATCCACTCCCTGTCATGCATCAAAGCATTTGTATATACATAATATATACTTAGTGTATAATTTATTTTATTATTATTTACTTATTTGACTTCGCTACCTCTCTGGTAAGGGGTAAAAAAAAAAAAAAAAAAAAACCTTGGTATGTATGTATGTATGTATATATATATATATATATATATATATATATATATATATATATATATATATATATATATATATATATATATATATATATATATAATAGTTTATTCTATTATTTAATTTGGAAGTGGTGGTGGGGGGGTTCACAAACTCCAGCTCTTGATCCCAGAAGTGTAGACACTGCTGTGCTGCATTGACTTTGACCTAATCAGTGTGTTGGGTGTATGTAAGCTTTAACTTAGCCATCTTACAAGGGAGAGAAGGTCCTTTGTTTTGTATAATTGTTCTTATAATTTTTATTTTTCATTTATTCAATACTTATTCATCTGTTTATTTATTTTCAGAAAAGCCCCATCCGCCTGGGTGTTCATAACCTCGAAGGTAGTTTACCAGCATTTGTTACTATGCGTCAGAGAGATTATGCTCAGTCATGGACACTACCTGTAATTGGGCCATACAAAAAGTAGGTATACAAATAAGAGATGCAACATTTATAACTTGTACAGGAAAGGAAACTGACACCTCAAACCACAGAATACACCACAATTAGAGAAAAAACCTGCCACAAAGGTGGGCTTATAACACTAATACATAACATTGTACCCATCTCTATTAAAACTAAAGAAATGAGGAGCCTATGCCAGGATGTGTGTATTTTTGCCCTATATGCTTGGATTGTTGGGGTCAGTTTGTTGAGTGTAGTTGGGAAGGCTTATGGGAGGGTTTTGATTGAAAGGATTAGAAGAAGAACAATGTGGGTTTAGGACAGGTAGGGGTTGCGTGGATCAGATATTTGTGGTAAGATAGATGTGTAAGTTTTAGGAAAAGGATATCTTTTGGGCCCTTATGGATTTGGAAAAGGCTTATGACAGGGTAGACAGGAAGGCAGTGTGGGAGGTATTGCAGATATATGGGATAGGAGAAAAGCTGTTAACCTCTTCAATACAAGTCACATTCTTGAGGGCAGCATCCTGCCTGATGTATGATGATGC
The DNA here is from genome assembly GCF_046742065.1 of Oratosquilla oratoria. Taxonomy (NCBI): domain Eukaryota; kingdom Metazoa; phylum Arthropoda; class Malacostraca; order Stomatopoda; family Squillidae; genus Oratosquilla; species Oratosquilla oratoria. The sequence goes on from NC_134818.1 coordinate 35,805,564, forward strand.
ATCACAATACTCACATTATAAAATACAAAGTTGCAAATGTATTACACATTCTCTTTCACTTTGAATATTAATAACCATAGAAAATATGGTCAGGCTAGTTCATAGAATATGGGGGTCACTCAGCTACATCTACAAAATAAATATAATTAAGACGCCAACACTGGCAACCTCATATATTCACTCGCACCACATGATGCCATAGATGTCATCATATGGAAGGGGTTAAGAGCTGTCAAGAGGTTTTACAAGAGTAGTAGAGCCTGTGTTAGAATTAGAAATGAGAAAGTGAGTGGTTTCAGGTAAAGGTGGGACTTCACCAGAGATGTGTCATGTCACCATGGCTGTTCAATTTAATGGATGGGGTGATGCGAGAGGTAAATGCAAGGGTAATGAGCCAGTGATTAGAGATGGTTAAAGAAAATGAAGAAAAATGGGAGATAAGCCAGTTGTTTGCTGATGACACTGCTCATAGCAGGATCAGAGGAAGGATTAAAGAAGTTAGTGACAGAATTTGGGAAGTGTTTGAAAGAAGGAAGTTGAAGATGAATGTAGGTAAAAGTAAGGTGATGAGATGTATAATGGGAGAATGTGGCAGAAGTGAGTATTAAGGAAGAAAAACTGGAGGAAGATGATAGCTTGAGATACTTGGGGACCAATGTGGCGGGAAAGGGAGGAGAGGAGGTGGAGGTAGAATGTAGACAGAGAAGCATGGAAATGCCTTGGGGGATTAAAAAATGTAATGAGAAATAGACATTTGGAAATGGATACCAAGAGGGGATTGTATGAAAGGGTGATTATGGTGACAGCACTGTATGGGACAGAAAAATGGATCATAATAAAGGAGTTTAAATGTGTTTGAGATGAAATGTATGAGAAAGTATGGTAGGGGTTACCAGGTTGGATCAAGTGAGAAACAAAGTTAGGAGGAGAGCAGGGGTGGAAAAGGAGTTGGGAATTGATTAAAGAGTATTGGGATAATTTGGACATGTGGAAAGAATGAGTGAAGAAAGATAAAAGAGATGTGGAAGGAATAAGCGTAAAGGGACGACCAAAGATGAGATGGATGGATGGGGTAAAAGGAGCATTGGGAAAGAGGGGGATATCTGTTGAGAAAGAAAAGGAGAAAACAGAAAATAGGGATGAGTGGAGAATGTGTATGGATGATGCTGTGATGCATGAGAGTGTGTGGGGATAGGGGAGTGAGGGATTATGTGTGAATAATAACACTGGGTAACAAATTTTTTTTTTTGAAAAATCGTCCAGGGTTTTCCAGCGGAATTAGACTAATTGTGATGCCCTGAGTCCGAAAATGCCCTTGGTTTTTCTCAATCAGGTCAGGATTGTTCGCTACAGACATTTAAGAAAAAAACAATTTTTCGTCCAAAAACCCAATTTCTGCGGATCATAAAAATTCGGTTTTTCCGTTTTCCTGGGGAAATAAAAGTCAACGTATCCAAATTCATTCATTTTTTATATACTCGATTACATTTGATATGCTTAATACATGTACATGAGCGTTACGTGACACAAAAGTTCGGAGTTCACGGCAGAAATCGACATTTCCTCGAATTCCGTGTGTGAGCAGCTGCTGGGTTGTCTCTCTTCAGCGACCAGCAGTAGTCCGCGAGCATGACTGTGTCCCACCTCCCCTGGTACCTCTCCTCCATTTGACGCATGTCCTGATGGAACCTTTCTCCCTGCTCGTCGCTGACCGCACCAAGGTTTTCAGGAAACTTCTCCATGTGTGAGAACAGGAAATGCATCTTTATACTCATCAAACACCCGAGGTTTTGGAAGTTCTTTATCATAATGTTGATGAGTGTGGCGTGGTTTGCTGCCTTCCTGTTCCCCAGGAAGTTGTTCACCACCTGCACAAACGACCTCCAGGCGGCGCACTCTAGCGTGTTCATGGAGTTTTCGAACTCTGTGTCCTTGATGAGCTGCCGTATCTGTGGGCCATCGAAAATGCCGGCCTTCAGCTTCTCAATGGTCACTCCAGGGAAGGCTCGCCACAGGTAGTTGAAGCACCTCCCATCCTTGTCCAGAGCGCGCGTGAACTGTTTCATTAACCCAAGCTTGATGTGAAGTGGTGGGAACAAAATCTTTTCCCGGTCAACAAGAGGTTCGTTTATGATGTTGCTCGCCCCAGGTACCAACTGCTCTCGCGCCGGCCACTCTTTCTTCACATAGTGCTGGGCTCTGTCTCGACTGTCCCACTTACATATAAAGCATGGGTACTTTGTGTACCCGGACTGCTGACCAAGTAGAAAGTTCACCATCTTAAGGTCGACACAGATGAGCCATTGGTGCTGCTCATATTGGATTTTGTCGAGCACGTACTTGACTGCTTCATATTTCTCTTTGAGAGTTGTGGAGTGCGCAAGAGGAATTGAGGCGAACTCATTCCCGTTGTGGATGAGCACACTCTTCAAAGAGCGCTTGCTACTGTCTATGAAGAGTCGCCAATCTCTCGGATCATATTGAGGAGCGCCGAGTTTAACAAGAAGACCAGCGACATCTCGGCAGTACACGAGGTCTTCCTCCTGGCAGAAGTAGCCCATGTAGTCCCGATGCCTTCTACGAAAGAACGTGATACGCACGTCCTCGCCGAGTAGATTTTTCTCTTTGAGTCTGGAGGCCAACAGCTCGGCGGAAGTCTTCGACAAGCTGAGATCCCGAACCAGATCATTAAGCTCACATTGTGAAAAGGGCTGCGGACCATCTTGTGTTTCATACTCTTCTTCTGTACCTCCTCCCTCATATGCAGTGGTGGCCTCGTCGTCGCTGTCAGGAAGCTCTCTGCACGCTGGTACAGGAAGTTCTTCGCAGTGAGCAACTGGACGGCGGGCAGATGGAAGGTCGGGGTACTGGAGGCTGCTCCGATTCTTCCGGTTGATGCCAGTAGTATTGATGGCGCAGAAGTAACAATCCGATTCATGGTCAGACGGCTCCCTCCAAACCATCGGAATCCCAAATTTCAGTGAAGTTTTTGTGCCCTTCGTCCACCGCTGGAGGTATTCCACGCACGTCATGCACACCGTGTGCGGTGCCCAGGACTTATCTTGGTCACCCAGCTTGGCTTGAAAGTAAGCCTGGTATGCGCGCTTCACAAAGCTTGTGATGCTCTTCCTGTGCATTGACAGCGTGTATTCTCCGCAAATGTAGCAGAAAATGTCAGGATTATTCCTGCATGACCGTCGCGCCGAAGCCATATTAATACCCTGAAAAGAAAGAAATAAGTCAATTAGTCAATTTCAAACAGAAACACACCAGAAGCAACCATTTATATATGAATAGTTCGCTATATTCTTCAAGAAAAATAGGATTGAACTCAAAACCCTTCAAATTATCATATGTATAGCTCGTCAGGTAGGCCTATGGCTGTATCTCAAAAAGTTGACCTGATTGAGCAAAACCAATGTGATATTCGGACTCAGAACACCAAAATTAGTCTAAATCAGCTGAGAAACCCCTGACGATTTTTTGGCTGTTACCCAGTGTAATTTAACACAGCCTGAAGGGATTTCTCCCCATTTCTTTTTCAGCATGAGGGTATGGAGGGTGGGGGGGGTTCTGATTAAATGTAGATGTGGATTTGGTGTCTTGCTGCATTGCTTCTGACCCAGGGCATTGGAGGAAATGGAGGGATGACCAATCATTCAGTAGGAGCCTATAAAAGAGGGAGGGAAGGATGGTGAATAGGGGTGAAGTATGTGGGGATGAAATGGGTGATAGTGGATTTATGCATTTGACTTTGGCTACTTCCCTTGTAAAGGTGAAAAAGCCCTTGGTATATGTATGTGTATTTATAAGGTATATGTATGTGTATTTATAAAGTATGAACAGATTTCTGGTTATTAATACAAATCTTTTGGTTTGCAGTCAGTTCTATGGAAGCATAGAAGTCATGGCCTGTCCAACAATTGAATATAAAAATGAAACGCTCCATATTTCAATTGCCACGAGTGTTGAGCATAACATATTTCTCAACTTGAGAATCAGGAACCAGTCCTTTGATTTCAGGTAGGTAAAAAGGCTGTGAATGGGGTGGAAAAAGAGTTGGGAGATATGGTTGATGAAAGAGTACTGGGATGGTTTGGACACATGGAAAGAGGGAAGAAGATTGGTAAAAGAACTGTGGAAGGAGTGAACATGAGGGGGTGATCAAGGATAACATGGATGGAAGGGGTTAAAGGGGCACGAGGAAAGAGGAGGATGTTTGTTGAGGAAGGAAGGGATAAGACAGAAGATAGGAGTGAGTGGAGATTGGTTGTGTATGGATGATGCTATGACGCATGGAAAGGAATGCGTAAGGGATGGGGGTGTGAGGAAGTATGTGTGAAAGATATTTTCCTGCAGCCCAAAAGGATTTATCCCTGTCTTCTCTTTTTCTGCATGAGGGGATGAAGAGGGGGTGTTGCCAATTAAATGAAACTTCGTTGCTGTAGATGTGCTGTGTCATGCTGCATTGCTTCTGCATAGACTCAGAGGTGACTTCATACAGGTCTTTAAGATTTTAAAGGGAGTTTGCAACATCAGAAGTGACAAAATTTTAACACTGAATGAGAATCAAACAAATAATGGAACTGTCAGGAAATTAACCTCTTCACTCCAGGGCACATCGCACGTCTGGCAGCATTAGCTGCCCGACATGCGATGTTGCGTCATAATAATCGCATTATAAAAAATAAAGTCAGTGCTCAATTGTTCGTTCTCTTTCACCCGTGAATTTTGATAACCATAGAAAATATGATGAAGCCAGTTTAGAGAGAATGGAGGTTACGTAGGTACGACTACAATAAATATAATCAAGACGCCGACATCATTGGCATCATCGCGTACCCACTTGCTCCTCATGACGCCTACATAGGCATCACCGTATGGAAGTGGTTAATTTGGGAGTGGATAGAAACAACTTCACCAACCATGTAGTTAATGAATGAACTTCTGCAGAGGCAGTGTGATGTAGTTCAGTTTGAAGCTTTAAGATTCATTTAGATAAACACCAAAGCAAGATGCTGTAATGGCTGCCATTTATTCTATATTATTTGTTTATATGTTTGTTATTATATGTTTATTATTTATTTATTGTTTATTATTGTCCATTTGTCCACTAATTATTATTTACTATTTATCTGTTTATCAACCTTATTTATTTTATTCATTTATATTTTTATTATTATTTTTTTTTATCAACATTTTTTTTGCAGTTGACCTAGTTATGGACCAAAAGGTCCCTGGTCATAAGAACATAAGAATGAAGGAGACTGCAAGAGACCATAAGGCCTACACATGGCAGCTCCATATCCATCACCACCTGTCATCCCCATCCATAAAGTTGTCTAACCGTTTCTTAAAACAACTGATAGTTTCAGCGCTCACTACATGTTAACTAAGTCTGTTCCATTTGTTGACCACCCTATTAGTAAACCAATTCTTGCCTATTTCCTTCCTAAATATAAATTTGTCCAGTTTAAATCCATTACTGTGAGTCCTGCCCTGTTATTTAGATATGATGACCATGTTTGCATCACCCTTGTTGAAGCCTTTGATCCACTTGAATACCTCTATTAGATCACCCCGCACTGCGTCTTTCCAGAGAATGTAAGTTAAGGTGCCTAAGCCTCTCTTCATAAGGTAAATTTCTGAGTCCATGTATCATTTTGGTCATTCTTCTCTGTACTGATTCTAGTGAATTGATGTCCAATCTATAGGATAGAGACCAAAACTGTACTGCATAGTCAAGGATGGGTCTAACTATCACTAGATAGAGTTTGATAATTACCTCTGCACTTCTATTCATTACCGTCCTAGCAATAAAACCCAATGGCTGTTAGCTTTATTTCTGGTGCTAATGCACTGTTTCCTGGTTTTAAGGTCCGGACTCGCTAGAACTCCTAAGTCCCTCTTGCACTCTGTTTTCTAAAAAAAAATGTTATCTAAGCTGTACAACCACTCCTTGTTTAACAACGACAATTGGGACCAGCGCACCGTCGTTAACCGAATTGGTCGTTAAGCGAAAGTGTATACATATACGTATATGTACTGTATGTACAATGTCCAGCAATACATGTATCTTTATTTTCGTGTAGTTTCCCTCTTTTATACAGTACATTAAAGCTTTATTTACTGTTTATTTACGGTGGTTAGGTTCCTGAAATTACCGTATATGACCAAATCCGCGTATGCTGACATTCCATATTGAATACCGGGGTATTTTTTTAGTTTCAACCATGGGCGCAATATAGCAATGGAAAATTAATTATTAATTTTGTAAATTAAAATGTATCAACGTAATATGCAATTTTGTGGGCGGAAATGAAAGTACAAAATACCATGCTACAAGAAAATATGCTAGTGAACGAAGTTGGTAGCACAAGTGGTAGTAGAAGACATATTTGAAAAAGTAGGTAACTTGGCAAAGAGTGAAAAATACAATAAGATATGGATAAAAAGAGAAATGAGTACTGAGGAATTAGAAAAAGAAAGGGCACTAAGAGAAGAAGCAAAGGAAAAAAACTTGAAAAGATCGGAGACAGAATGCAAAGAATTCCAGTGGAGAGTAATAGACTTGAGATTAAGACAATGGCGCTTCAAAACGAACAAAACAAGGGAAGAAGAAACCAGGGAGAAGGAAGAAAATTAAAAGTGGCCTATACCAACATTGACGGACTAATTTCGGGACTGAACGAACTCAATGATTATCTGTTAGAAGCAAAACCAGACATAATGGGAATTGTAGAGACTAAACTAAGAGGTGAAATACCATCCACTGTTATTGGACAAGGTTTATACAACTACTGGATAAAAAACAGGGACAAGAAACAGGGAGGGGGAATCATGTTCTTGGCCAAGAAAGACCTAAAGGTGACAAAAATTGCAGAGGGCAAAGGTAATGCTGAATTGATCATGATAAAAGTCGAAGGCAAGAATATGAAAAGTAGAAAGTTTGTGGTGACTTATGTGCCTCCAAAAACAAGCGCTTGGAAAGAAATCGAACATACAAAAATGCTAGACGACACAAGAAAATCACTCAATGAGATACTAATGGGTAAGGGTAATCTGGTAGTTATGGGGGACTTCAATTGCAAAGAAATTTGTTGGGACAGCATGACAGTGCAAGGAGGAGATGACTCGTGGGGCAATGTACTGCTAGATATGACCATGGAGTACACAATGACCCAATGGGTCCGTGAAAACACAAGGTACAGAAATAATGAAGAGCCATCGAAACTAGATCTAATATTTACAACAGAGCCTGAAATAGTGCATAAAGTCCAGTATGAGACACCAATTGGAAAGAGTGACCATGTACTCATTGAAACTATACTAAAGGAAGAAATAGACATAGAGAGGAACGAAAAGCATAGGAAAGGAAGACTGAGGTACAACAAAACAGACTTTACAAAACTAAAGACATTCTTCCGGAATGCAAACTGGGAAATATTTTACAGGGAAGAAACAGCAGTGGAAGAGAAATGGAATATATTGATGGAAAACTACAATGAACGGGTAAACAGGCATGTACCAAGACAAAAGCGAGAGAGAGAGTACATTAAATGTTGGTTCAACAAAAGATGCAGTGAGGCAAAAGACAGAAGGGACAAAGCTTGGAAAAAGTGGAGAAAAGACAAAAAACAAAGCAAATGGCAAATTTATGTTAACTATAGAAATGAGTATGTTAATGTGAGAAGAGAGGAGAAAAGGAACCATGAGAAGGATATTATAGACAAATGCAAAGAGCAACCCAAACTATTCTATCGGTATGTGAATGGTAAACTTAAAAACAAACAGGAATTGGTGAAACTATGCCAAGGAAACATAGAATACACAGAAGATTTAGAGATGGCCGAAGTCATGAACAATCACTTTAAATCTGTTTTCACCAGAGAGAAAATACCAAATTGTGACATAGACAAAAACAAGAAATCTCCCCTCATGAATGATTTTACAGCATCACTAAAGGAAATATCAGAACATTTATCAAGGCTGGATGTCAGAAAATCACATGGCCCGGACGGTATTGCAAATTGGATTCTAAAGGAGTGCAAAGAAGAACTAACAGACAAAATACACATCTTAATAAACAGCTCACTCAAAGAAGGAAAGATACCCGAGGACTGGAAAAACGCTAACATTGTACCAATACACAAAGGAGGAAACAAAGAAGAACCCACCAACTATAGGCCAGTATCACTAACAAGCACCATAGCCAAAATTTGTGAGAAAATAATCAAGAATAGATGGGTAAAACATCTGGAAGACAATGACATATTAAACCCAAGACAATTCGGATTCAGACAAGGAAGATCATGCTCCACAAACTTAATATGCTTTTACTCAAGACTAATAGACATAGTGCAAGAAAGAAATGGATGGGCTGATTGTGCATTCCTAGACTTGCAAAAAGCCTTTGACAAAGTACCACACAGAAAACTACTAAAAAAACTGGAACACATAGGAGGAATACAGGGAAACCTACTAAAATGGATAGAGGACTTTCTGACTGGTAGAAAGATGAGAGTAGTGCTCAGAGAAAAATATTCAGACTGGAAAGAGGTGATCAGTGGAGTACCGCAAGGATCTGTGCTGGCACCAATAATGTTTGCTATCTATATGAATGACATGGATGAGGACGTGAACTGCTACATGAGCTTCTTTGCCGATGATGCCAAACTGCTAAGGAAAATAGAAACTGATGAGGACTGTGAAGCACTGCAAGCAGACCTAAATAGGGTATGGAACTGGAGTCAGAAATGGGAAGTGGACTTTAATACTAAGAAGTGTAGCATAATGGAGTTTGGAAAAAGCAAAAACAGAATATCAGGAAAATATACAATTGGAACCAAAGAAGTAAAGAAAGTAGGATCCGAAAAAGATTTGGGAGTAATTATCACGAACGACTTGTCCTATGATATACAGATTAACAAAATTGTCGGGGAGACTTACAACTTGCTAAGATCAATAAAAGTGGCGTTTACATACTTGGACGAAGACATGATGAAAAAAATATTGGTTACATTGATAAGGCCTAGATTAGAGTATGCAGCGACATTGTGGTCCCCCAGTACCAAAAAGAATATAAAGAAAATAGAAAGAATCCAAAGAGCAGCTACAAAAATGGCACCTGCACTTGCAAACCTATCATACGAAGAGAGATTGGCTAAACTGGAGTTACCGACACTGGAGCAAAGAAGAGAGAGAGGTGACCTATTGACCATCTACAGAATCATGAAAGGCACAGAGGTACTCGATAGTGAGAACTTACTTAACTGGGACAAAAGAAACACAAGAGGACATGGAAAGAAAATAAAAAAACATAGCTATAGAAGAGAACTGAAGAAAAACAGTTTTCCTCATAGAGTTTTGGACACTTGGAACAAACTGGACAATGGAATAGTATGCGCAAAAACCATTCATGAGTTTAAAAACAAACTAGACACTGCAAGATACAAAGGCGGGACAACACGAGCATAGCTCCCCTTCCCGCAAAATACAACTAGGTAAATACAACTAGGTAAATAAATAGGATTGGGACGCCATCTTGTCGTCTGCCAACGTCTCTCACGACGACGACAACGAGGACGAGCCGGATGACATTTAATTTGCAGGTAATGATTTATCAAACACAGGTCAGGTTAGTTTAGTTTAGGTTAGACGAATTCATCATCCTTTTATTTTTTAGACATCGGTATCTATCATAACAAACATGGTGTACCATTCGTCCGACATGACTTTGTTACTTACGAAAAAAAATTTAGCACCTTTTTTTTTTTTCCCGCTCCCAAAATTGCATATTACGTTGATACATTATAATTTACAAAATTAATAATTAATTTTCTATTGCTATATTGCGCCCATGGTCGAAACTAAAAATTTACCACTACCGATATATATTGTACCCCAGGTATTTTTGCAGCTTGCAGGATGGTAATGTAGACCTAAGCTTCAGAACACTTTACCTCACAGGTAATATCCACCATACAAGTTCAATTATAACATCATACAAATTTGCCTCAGCCAACTTAATTATCATACACGACGTCGTTACTTCGGGAGATTTACGTTAAACGTCTGTCATAAAGCCCGTCGTAACTCCGCGTTGTCGCTAACCGAGTAGGTCGTTAAACAAGGAGTACCTGTATCTATTTTTGGGGTTGTGTAGCCCTACGTTTAACACGGTACACATGAGATATTGAAGGTCATTTGCCATTTCACCGAATATGTGAAAAATTTCTTAAGATTATTCTGCAGAATCTCTGCATCATTTCCTGACCTAATGAGGTGTCCTATTTTAGTGTAATCCGCGAAATTACTACATACATGTATACATATACCAAAGGCTTTACCCATTACATGGGGGGTAGCCAAAAAGAAAAAGCGTTCGACAAAGTGCCACACCAGAGACTACTAAATAAAATCAAAGCCCATGGCATAGGAGGAAAAGTGTTAGAATGGATTAGAGCTTGGATTAGTAACAGAAAACAGCGGGTCACCATAAATGGAATAAAATCTAGGTGGGGCAATGTTACTAGCGGGGTCCCCCAGGGCTCGGTTTTGGGTCCCTTATTGTTCATTATGTATATAAACGACTTAGACGATGGGTTAAATAGTGATGTTAGTAAGTTTGCGGACGACACTAAAATAGGACGCCTAATTAGGTCAGGAGAAGACGCCCAGATTCTGCAGGATGATCTTAATAAACTGTTAACATGGTCGGTGAAATGGCAAATGAACTTCAATATCTCTAAGTGTAGCGTGTTAAACGTAGGGCTACACAACCCCAAAAATAGATACAACTTAGATGACACGTTTTTAGAAAAATCTGAGTGCGAGAGGGACTTGGGAGTTCTGGTGAGTCCGGACCTTAAAACCAGAAAGCAGTGCATTAGCGCCAGAAATAAAGCAAACAGGGCATTAGGCTTCATTGCTAGGACGGTAACAAATAGAAGTGCAGAGGTAATTATTAAACTCTATCTAGCGATAGTTAGACCCATCCTTGACTATGCGGTACAGTTTTGGTCCCCGTCCTACAAAATGGACATAAATTCACTAGAATCAGTACAGAGAAGAATGACCAAAATGATACAAGGACTCGGAAATTTGCCTTACGAAGAGAGGCTTAGGCACCTAAACTTATACTCTCTGGAAAGACGCAGAGTGCGGGGTGATCTAATAGAAGTGTTCAAGTGGATCAAAGGCTATAACAAGGGTGATGCAAACAAGGTCATCATAATAAAACAACAGGGCAGGACTCGCAGTAATGGGTATAAACTGGACAAATTTAGATTTAAGAAGGAAATAGGCAAGAATTGGTTTACAAATAGGGTGGTCGATGAATGGAATAAACTTAGCAACCACGTAGTAAGCGCTGAAACTATCAGTTGTTTTAAAAAACGATTAGACAACTTTATGGATGGGGACGACAGGTGGTGATGGATACGGAGCTGCCTAGTGTAGGCCTTATGGTCTTTTGCAGTCTCCTTTATTTCTTATGTTCTTATGTTCTTATAGAAACCTCTCCCACCCATTCCATTTTCTATATATTCCACTCCCCTCCACCCTCCCTCCCTCTTATCTTGGCACCTCCTGGATGATGGGTCATCCCTGCATCCTGTCCACTGCCCTGGGTCAGAAGCAGTGTCAGAAGACACAGCACATCCACAGCAAGGCCGCTTCATAAATTCGGTGAGCCCCCCCCTCTCCATCCCCTCATGCAGAAAAGGAGAATATGGGGAGAAATCCCTTCGGGCTGCGTCAAATTTTTCTCTAACATACTTTCACACCCCCCATCCCCCACCCACTCCCCCTAATGCATCACAGCATCATCCATGCACAACCCTTCTCCAGTCACTCCTATCTCCTGTCCCATCCCGTACTTCCTCCACAGACATTCCTCTCTTTTGTAATGCCCCTTTCACCCCATCCATCCATCTCATCCTAGGACCCCCCCTCATATTCACTCCTTCTACCTCTGCCTTCCACACTTCTTTTACTAATCTTTCTTCACTCATTCTTTCCATGTGTCCAAACCATACCAATACTCTTGCATCAACCATATCTCCCAACTCCCTTTCCACCCCTGTTCTCCTCCTCACCTCCTCATTTCTCACTCTCTCTAGCCTAGTAACCCCTATCATACTTCTCAGACATTTCATCTCAAACACATTCAAACTCCTTCTCTTCCTCTCTTTGGTTCTATGTTTCTGCCCCATACAGTGCTGTTGGCACAATAGAAAGAATCCATAGAGCAGCAACAAAAATGGCACCTGCACTCACAAACTTGTCATATGAGGAGAGATTGGGTAAACTAGCTTTACTGACTCTGGAGCAAAGAAGAGAGAGAGGTGACCTACTAACTACAGAATCATGAAAGGCACAGAAATACTTGATAGAGAGGACTTGTTAAACTGGGACAGGAGAAGCACAAGAGGACATGGAAAGAAAATAAAAAAACATATCTACAAAAGAGATCTGAAGAAAAACAGTTTTCCACATAGAGTGGTAGACACTTGGAACAAACTGGACAATGAAATACTGTGCGCAAAAACCATTCATGAGTTTAAAAACAAACTAGACACTGTGAGATACAAAGGGGGATACCACGAGCGTAGCTCCCCTTCCCTCAAAATACAACTAGGTAAATATAACCTTCTCTTAGCATCCATTCCCAGATGTCTATTTCTCATTACACTTTTTAAACCACAAAGGCATTTACTCACTTCTCTCAGTCTACATTCTACCGCCACCCCCACTCCCTTTCCTGCCACATTCGTACCCAAGTATCTAAAACTATCGACTTCCTCCAGTCTTTCACCCTTTATGCTCACTTGCAACCTGCTGTCACTCTCTCCCCTTGTACATCTCATCACCTTACTTTTGCCCACATTTATCTTCAGCTTCCTTCACACACCTCAAACTCTGTCACTAACTTCCTCAATCCCTTCTCTGATCCTGCTACAAGTGCAGTGTTGTCAGCAAACAACAACTGGCTCACCTCCCACTTTTCTCCATTTTCTTTAACCATCTCCAACCCCTGACCCACTACCCTTGCATTCACCTCTCGCACCACCCCATCCATGTAAAGATTGAACAGCCAGGGTGACATAACACATCCCTGACAAAGTCCCACCTTTACCTCAAACCATTCACTCTCTCCATTTCTAATCTTAACACAAGCTCTACTACACCCATCATTATTTATCCCATTGTCTAAGTCGTTTATGTACATAATGAACAACAAGGGACCCAAAACTGAGCCCTGGGGAACCCCACTAGTAACATTGTCCCACCTGGATTTTACTCCATTTATGGTGACCCGCTGTTTTCTGTTACTGATCCAATCTCTAATCCATCCTAACACTTTTCCTCCTATGCCATGGGCTTTGATTATATTTAGTAGTCTCTGGTTTGGCACCTTGTTGAATGCTTTGCTAAAGTCAAGGTAAATAACATCATAATTATCATTGTAATCTGATGCCTCATATACTTTAGTGTAAAAGGATAGAAGATTAGTCACACATGACTTACCCTTGGAGAAACCATGCTGTGTCACGAATTAAATTATGTCTGTTGATGTGGTCTCTGAGTCTATTTACTATGATTCAAGCATTTTACTTATAACCGATGTCAAACTGATTGGCCTGTAGTTGTATATAGACAATTTATCTCCCTTCTTAAAAACAGGAACAACATTTGCCTGCCCCCAAGCATTAGGCACAAAACCAATGTCTACCGATTTATTAAATATTTCAATTAACTGTCACAGATTTCGAATTTACACCCCTTAAGCGCTCTCACTGTTGGCATGCTCCTTTGTAATGAAATGCAGGGATAGCCCAGCATCCAGGATGAGCCAAGAAAAGAGGGAGGGAGGGATGGTGAATGGAAGTGGAGTATGTGGGGATGAAATGAATGGGAGTTGTCACCTCCCTTGTAAGGGGGTGGGGGAAACTCTTGGTAATTATATGTAAAGAGGCTTTTTTTTTTTTTTTTAAGGCCCTTGCTGTTTGCATTATGGTGTTCATAATATCTTCAGATTTGTCTTGTGTTTTGAATGTAGTAGTGTATGTGTACATACACTACTACAGTTGCAATACAGACAATACAGAGAAATAAGGAGGAGAGCAGGAGTGGAAAAGGAGATGGGAGATAGGGTTGATGAAAAAGTATTGGGATGGTTTGGACAAAGGAAAGAATGAATGGAGAAAGATTAGTAAGAGAGGTGTGGAAGGCAGAGGTGGAGGGAGTGAACATGAGGGGATAACTGAGGATGAGATAGATAGATGGAGTGAAGGGGGATTGAGCAAGAGGGAGTCTGTTGGGCAAGGAAAAAGGCAGGAGATAATGGTGAGTGGAGAATGGCTGTGTAAAGATAATACTGTTATGCAAGGAAGGAAGGGGGTGGGGGGATGGGGTCTTAGGGAGTGGTTATGTGTGAATGATAATTTCATGCAACTCAAAGGGACCCATCATCCATGAGGAGCTAAGATGAGAGGGAGGAAAGAGTAGTGGGTAGGAGCGAGATGGGTGGGGGTGAAGTGGGTGGGAGTGGGTATAGCCTTTGACTTTGGCACCTCTCTGGTAAGGGTGAGCCCTTGGTATATAGATATTAGTGCATGTAACATCTAAAGCTTTATGGCATACATTTATGTATTATCTGGTTCAGGGTTGAAATGGAATTTTTTTTTTAAACCTGTAAATACAGGTGAAATGTAAATTCATCTAAAAAACAGAAAAGGAAGATTAAGACAAAATTTGATACGAAAACTTGTGAATGTAAACCTAGTGCAGTTGGTATTGGATTATTAATAGACAGGATTTTTACTTCATGTATGTATTTACCTAGTTGTATTATACGAAAAGAGAGCTATGCTCGTGCTGACCTGTCTGCATCAAGTTTTTTCTTAAAATCTTGAATATTGTTTGCACACACTGTTTCGTTGTCTAATTTGTTCCAAGTATCTATCACTCTGTGTGGGAAGCTGTTCCTTTTCAGGTCTCTTGTTTCTTTTCGTGTCCTCTTGTTTTACCATTATCCCATATTAACAAGTCATTCTTATCTTCCATTCCTTCCATTATTCTATAGATAGTCAGCAAGTCTCCTCTTTCCCTTCTTTGTTCCAAAGTTGGTAATTCTAGTTTGGACAGTCTTTGCTCATATGTCAGTTTGGAAAGAGTTGGTGCTAGTTTTGTGTTAGTCTTTGTATTCTTTCTAATTTTTTTTTATTCTTTTTGGCACTGGGTGTCCATAGTGTTGCTGCATACTCAAGTTTTGGTCTTATTAGTGTAGTTAGATAATTTTTTATCATTTCCTCGTCCAAATAAGCAAACGCCACTTTAATTGACCTTAATAAATTGTAGGTTTCTCCGAATATTTGATCAATATGCTTATCTGGTGTCATGTCCTTGCTGATCATCACTCAAAGATCTTTCTCCAAGTTTATTTTTTTCACCTCTTCTTCACCAATTTTGTAATCTTTCAATATTCTGTTTTTACTCTCTCCAAATTCCATTATACATTTCTTTATATTGAATTTTATTTCCCACTTTTAAGTCCAATTCCAAATCTTGTTGCAATGAGTTGCAGTCTTCCTCCGTTTTTACCTTCTTTAGTATCTTTGTATCATCTGCAAAGAAATTCATATAACACTCTACACCTTCATCCATGTCATTAATGTATATGGCAAACATGATCGGGGCCAGTACTGATCCCTGCGGGACACCAGTTATCACTTCTTTCCAGTTTGAGAATTTATCTTTAATTACTACTCTCATTTTCCTCCCAATCAGGAAGTCTTTCATCCATTCCAATAATTTTCCTCTGATGCCACCTATTGACTCAATCTTCTTTATTAGTTTTTTATGTGGTACCTTATCAAATGCCTTTTGTAGGTCGAGAAAGGCACACTCTGCCCACCCATCTCTCTCTTGTATTATGACTTTTAGTCTTGAATAGTAGCAAATCAAGTTTGTTGTACATGATCTTCCTTGTCTGAATCCAAATTGGTTTGGATTCAGTATAGTTTTTTCTTCTAAATGCTTAACCCATCTATTTTTGACAACTTTTTCACAAATTTTTGCTACCGTGCTTGTTAGTGAGACTGGTCTGTAGTTAGATGGGTCTTCTTTGTTTCCTCCCTTATATATTGGTACAATGTTTGCCTTCTTCCAGTCCTGTGGTACTTTTCCTTCCATCTTGCAAGCAACTCTCTATCCAATTTCCAATCCCAATCTACCATTTTTTGGCACATCTCTCCAATGAGAAATTTTCCTTGCAATAACATACATACATACATATACCAAGGCTTTTTCCCCCTTACAAGGGGTGTAGCCAAAAAGAAAAAGCCATAAAATCATTCCCACCCATTCCATCCCGGAATACACTCCACACCCCTCCACCCTCCCTCTTATCTTAACACCTCCTGAATGATGGGTCATCCCTGCATCTTGTCCACTGCCCTGGGTCAGAAGCAGTGTCGCAAGACACAGCACATCCACAGCAAGGCCACTTCATTAAATCGGCGACCCCCCCTCTCCGTCCCCCCATTGCATAAAATGAGAGGACGGGGAGAAATCCCTTCGGGCTGCATCAAATTTTGCTCACATACTACCTCACCCCCCATCCCCCTGCCCATTCCACCTCATGCTATCACAACATCATCCATATACAACCATTCTCCATTCACCCCTGTCTTCTGTCCTCTCCCGTCCTTCCTCAACAGACATTCCCCTCTTCCCCAAAGCCCCCTTCATCCCATCCATCCATCCACCCCGGCTGTTCAACTTATACATGGATGGGGTGGTGCGAGAGGTAAATGCAAGGGTAGTGGGCAAGGGATTGGAGATGGTTAAAGAAAATGGAGAAAAGTGGGAGGTGAGCCAGCTGTTGTTTGTGGACGACACTGCACTTGTGGCAGGATCGGAGGAGGGATTAAGGAAGTTGATGGCGGAGTTTGGGAGACTATATGATAGAAGAAAGCTAAAGATAAATGTGGGTAAAAGTAAGGTGATGAGATTTACAAGGGGTGAAAGTAGCAGTAGACTGGAAGTGAGCATTAAGGGAGAGCTACTGGAAGTGGATAGTTTTAGATACTTGGGTGCAAATGTGGCAGGAAAAGGTGGAGTGAAAGTGGAGGTAGAATGTAGATTGAGAGAAGCGAGTAAATGCCTTGGTGGATTAAAGAGTGTAATGAGGAATAGACATTTGGGAATGGTTGCTAAGAGGAGACTGTATGAAGGAGTGATTGTGCCAACAGCACTGTATGGGGCAGAAACATGGAACATAAGAGAAGGAGTTTGAATGTGTTTGAGATGAAATGTCTGAGAAGTATGATGGGGATTACTAGGCTAGATAGAATGTGAAATGAGGAGGTGAGGAGGAGAACAGAGGTGGAAAAGGAGCTAGGAGATAGGGTTGATGAAAGAATATTAGGATGGTTTGGACAAATGGAAAGAATGAGTGAAGAAAGACTAGTTAAAGAGGTGTGGAAGGCAGATGTGGAGGGAGTGAACATGAAGGGACATCCTTGCAATAAAACTGTAGAAAAAAGACCTAATGGATTAAATATAGAAGCCAAAGAAGACAAAACTTGTCTATTGGTCGAGGCATCTTTGTTAAGGGGAACATCCTTGATTATCAAGGTATCATAATTCTTATTATAGATATATCCCAACACCTTTACCCCTTCCTTATTGCAAATGACTTCTTGTTCAAGAACAGAAAGAACGGATGTCAGGTTGCATGTCCACTCCCTGGGAGGTAAACCTCCATTAACCTCTTCACTCCGGGACTTAAATCTCGCAGGCAGCAGCCAATGCCAGCCATACGACGTGTCGTAATAATACTCGCATCATAAAATATAGTCACCGCGTATATCAATCATTCTCTCTTTCACCCATGAATTTTGAAAACCATAGAGAATGTGATTAAGGGCAGATTAGGGAGAATGTCAAAACGCAGGGGTGACTACAATAAATATAATCAAGACGCCAATATGGCAGCATCGCGAATCCACTTGCTCCTCATGACGCCTACGTGTGCGACACCATATGGTAGGTGTTAACCCCTTCCACACGGTGCCGCCTACTTAGGTGGCATGGGGAGCAAGTGGATACGCGAGGCTGCCATATCGGCATCTTGATTATACTGTATTTATTGTAGTTGTCCCTGTGTAACTGACATACTCTCTAAACTGGCTTCATCACATTTTCTATGGTTATCAAAATTCACGGGTGAAAGAGAGAACGATCGATATAAGCGGTGACTATTTTTTATGATGCAAGTATTATTTTGCAACATTGTACGTCTGGCAGCTAATGCTGCCCACGAGATTTTGGCCCGGAGTGAAGTGGTTAAGCATGATCTTGTTAATCCTCTTGACCATAGCAGGGAGGGAACGAGATTCATTAGTGTAGACCAGATTGTCTACATAGAATTTATCTTTAATTAAGGAGGCAGTTAGAGTGTCAGGTTGCATAAAAAGATGATGTTGGATAATGAAGTTCAGTATGAAGGGAGAGCAGATGAAACCAAAAATGATAGTATTATAGCTGTAAGGAATATATTGGTTGTTAATCCTTCTAAAGAAAGAGAATCTATAACGATCACCCTCATCCTTTAAACGGATCTGCAAGAAGGCCCTCATAACATCTGCCAAAATGACATAATTGTTGATTCTGAAATACAACAAAAGAGAGAGGATGTTATTCATCAAATCAACTCCCAGGAAAGCACCTTCATGTAAGGAAGGAGCTTTTCCTATTTTAAGAGAGCAATTGAAAACAGGTCTTATTTTTGAGGTGGCAAGTTCATCATTCTTGAGCACATGTCTAGGAGGTATAGAAATTTGTCCAGGGACTCTTTTAGTAACTGGTTCAGTAATACCCAAGGCCTCTTGCTGGTCAAACACAGCTTCGTACTCCTCCCTAAGGCCCCTTTGCTCAAGCTTGTCCTATAGACCCTTTGTGCCACTGCCAATGCAATCTTTTGATTTGAGGGAACAAGGTCCACCAAATCCTTTTTCCACGGGATCTTCACATAATAGTGTCCATCTTTGAAGGAAGGAAGCTCGCTGGCTGAGCGGGTTAGGGCATTGTTACTTGCGGTGAAGGTCAAGGGGATGGCAGTTCGAATCCTGCCACCAGCGAAGTTGAACCAAGGGCATGGTTCATTAAATTCCACACTGCAAAGCCCTCTGTGAGGGGCACCATCCTAGCCTCCCTATAGTTGGGAGAGTGTGACGTTAAACCATATCATCATCTTTGAAGGAAATGGACTGTTTAAATTGATCAACTTCCAAAGCATCAATGTCAGGGGTTTGTTCTTCTTTAATGCCAATGGATTCTAAAGAATAAAAATTATCAAGACCATATTCTACATTAGAGTTAACAAAGACTTCCTGCAAAGGATCAAATTGTAAATTTACAGGTTCTAGACAGAAATTAATAAGTAACTTATCCTTACCTAACATTTTGGGAGGAAATTATTTAACAGTCCTTTTAGACTGAGTAAAGGAAGTTTCCTTCTCAGGTTTCTTTAGAGAAATTCCATTGGCCTTGAAAGAAGAATTATAAAAAAATAAGAGAATCTCCATAGTAGTTCTCAGTACAATTTAATGAATGGACTCCAAGATCAGATTCAGGATTTATCCTCAAAGGTTTCTCCTTGTATTTGTAGTTATCAAAATTTAGTACTTCATTAGAGGGCATTTCAGAAACCCCTTTTATCATTCTCTTTAAGTAGCAAGGTTTCTCACTAGGAGGGATATATTGAACCCCGGTCCCGTATGGAATGAAACCATCAGCAAGTTTAACCCCTTCAATACGGACCAAAATCTCGCGGGCAGCATTAGCTGCCAGACGTGCGATGTTGCATCATAATACTTGCATTATAAAAAATAAAGTTACCGCTGTATTGCTTGTTCTCTTTCACCCATGAATTTTGATAACCATAGAAAATATGATGAAGCCAGTTTACAGAGTATGGGGGTCACGCAGGTACAACTACAAAATATATAATCAAGACATCGACTTCGGCATCCTCGCATACCCACTTGCTCCTCATAACGCCTACATAGGCGTCATCGTATCGAAGGGGCTAATAACCTTGCAAGACGGGCTACCGTATAAGGGGGCACTCTCTAATGAAAATAGTTGAAAGTTTTGAAGAATGTCATTTCCAATGATGCCTAAGACCTTCAAGTGATCTCCCTTCAACTTGGGAAAACTAGGGGAAACATAAGATTCATGATCATTCATACTTTGGAGTATAGAGGATAATGAAGGAATTTGGACAAGTTGAATCCTTCTATTGCAAAAAACAAACTAAACAGATTCATCCCGGAGGGGAGTTTTAAGTTTGCAGTGTAATTAAAACCTCTTTTATTCATTAGAGGTAAACCAAATGAAGAAACCAACTTTCCATAGGAGGACTTAAACAAGGTCCAACTCTGTCCTCCACCAGTTCCTTGTTAATGATAGAAAACTGGGCTCCAGTGTCTAATGAAAAGAGACATTGGGTAGTTCTCTTGCCTCTGCTGACAGGAAGGGAAACCAAAGGAACAATTGAATCTGACAAGGGATGGAAATTATACATTTTCCCTTTGGAAATAGGTAACTTATTAGCCATAGGACACATGGCTCCATGGTGCTCGGGTTTGTTACACACAAAACATTTATAAGGCAGAGCGGCCCTTAACCTGGGGCATTCCAAAGAGCCATGTCCGTGATTCAACCATCTGTTACAGTCCTAATTGAACTGCTCTAGCTTTCCTGTGTTCAAGAGAAATATAGGAAGAACATTTTGAACTTGCATAGTCAGAAGTGGGGCAAAATCTACATCTGTAAATGGACTTCTTAATGGAATCTGGATTGACCTTAAAGGAGTGACTAACTCCCTTGCTAGAATCAACAAGTTTTTTCAAGGAATTTTCTTGATTAGACCTAGACTGGAGTATGCTGTGACACTATGGTCACCCAGTACCAAAAAGAATATATAGATTGAAAGAATACAGAGTAACTACAAAGATGGCCCCAACACTTTCAAACCTGTCATATGAGGATAGATTGTCAAAACTGAATTTACTAATTTTGCAACAAAGAATAGAAAGAGGCAAGTCCTTGATAGAGAGGACATACTTAATTGGGATAAGAGAAATACAAGGAAACATAAGAAGAATCTCAAAAAGACTGTTATAGAAGATACCTAAAAAAAAAAAAAAAAAAAAAAAAAAAAAAGTGGATCTCTGGAACAAACTAGACAAAACAATAGTGTGTGCAGAAACTATACATGAATTTAAGAGCAAACTAGACACTGAAAGATACAAAGACAAGACACCACAAGCATAGCTCCCCTTCTTGTAAGATACAACTAGGTAAGTACACAGAGTGATTGATGTCTGGAACGGGCTGAACAGTGAAACAGTAAATGCCAGAACTATACACGAGTTCAAAACTAAACTGGACGTGGAGAGATATGAAAACGGGTCATAACGAGCATAGCTCCCGTCCCGTAAAATACAACTAGGTAAATACAGATCTGGAAGGTCATGTGTGTCGAACCTTCAAACTTTTTTTTTTCAAGAGTAATTGATGTGCTGCAAAAGAAAGAGGGGTGAGTGGACTGTGTGTACGTAGACCTTGAGAAGCCAGTTGATAAAGTACCTTACAGTTGACTTTTGTGGAAATTGGAGCATGTTGGAGGACTGAGAGGCAAACTATTAGAATGAATTAAAGACTGAAAGAAAGATACAAAAAGACAGTATTAAAGGACAATTGTCAAGCTGGAGAGCAGTAACGAGCCAAGTACCACAAGGTTTAGTGCTTGCACCAATATTGTTTCTTGTCTATGTTAATGGCATGATAAAGGAAAAACAAGCTATGCCATCATGTTTGCAGTTGATGATGCAAAAATCATGAGAAGAGTGATATATAAGGAATGGATTAAATATTTTATGAAGGAAAGATGTATAAGGACAGTAGTAAAAGACAAGTTGTCAAGCTATGTTAATGAGATGATGAAAGGAAAAGCTATGCCATCATGTTTGCAGATGATGAAAAAATCATGAGAAGAGTGATGTATGAGAAATGGATTAAATATTTTTTGAAGGAAAGATACATAAGGACAGTAGTAAAAGACAAGTTGTCAAGCTGGAGAGCTGTAATGTGCAGAGTATCACAAGGTTCAGTACTTGCACCAATAATGTTTCTTGTCTATGTTAATGACAAGATGGAAGGACCAACAAGCTATGCCATCATGTTTGCAGATGATGCAAAAATCATGAGAAGAGTGATAAATGAGGATGACATTAGAATATTGCAAAAAATCTAGAAAGTACTGGAAATGGGCAATAGTGACAAAAGGACATCCTTAAACTATTCCTTGGAAAATTAACACATTACAAAATTAAAAGAGGAGAAAGACATGGGAGTGTTGTTAAAAGACAACCTATCACCTGACAGACATATCAGCAGGATTGTGGGAGAGACATATGGACTACTGCAGAAGATTAAAGTGTTATTCCATTATATGGAGGAAAAGATTATGAAAAAACTTGTTGTAACCCTGATACGTCCAAGATTGGAATGTACATCAGTAGTATGGTCTCCACACAGAGTGGAGGATATTAGCAAGATTGAGAGAATACAAAGAGCAGCAACCAAACTGATCCCTAACCTGGCAGATAAACAGTATGAGGAAAGACTAAAAATACTGAATCTGCCAAACTTGAATGATCAAAGAGAAAGAGGTGACATGATTACAGTGTTGAGGTCACTAAAGAATATAGATTCCATTGACAGAAGAGATATTAAAGGTGGGAGGGCTTTAAGAGGTCATGGAAGTAAAATAAGAATGACCACATGTTGAAAAGATGTGAAGTACAGTTTTCCACATAAATGTATATGTGATATAAACCAAGCTTGAGCAATACATGTGTTAAAATTTAAGTATGAGAATTGGAAATCAAAGATGTTAGATTGCAACTGTACATGAGTTTGAGTCTAGGTATGTTAGAAAATTAGAGAACAGAAGACATGACCCAATGAGCATTGTTTCTTTCTTTATAGTACAATTAGGTAAACGATTAGGTAAATACACACAAAGATATAGATTAAGTTGAAACTATACATGAATTTGAGGCTAGGTATGATGAATTAGATAGGAGATGGGACCCAACAAGTATTGCTTTTTTCCTGTATACAACAATTAAGTACATGGTATCTCAAACTGGATACTCAAGAATATAGGAAACAACTAGTGGAGAAGATTCACAGTCTTATGTTTGTTGAAAGAAGGCTGCTTGATTAGAAAAGGGCAGATGTAGTACCAATTCACAAAGTTGGAAGTAAGAAGACACCACTAGATCATAATCCGGTGTCACTGACTGTTGAGCAAGAGGGGAATATCTTTTGAGCAGGGAAGGGAGAAGGCAAGAGATAGGGGTGACTGGAGAATGGCTGTGTATAAATGATTTTGTGATCCAAGGATGGGAGGGGGCAGGGGTTGGGGTTAGGGGGATGAGTAAGGAGTGGTTATGTGTGAATGATATTGTAATGCAGCCCAAAGGGATTTCCCCCTGTTTTCTCTTTACCCCTTCTGGGGAATTGGCTGCTTGTTATTGTGGCAAAGTAGCATGCAGTTGATACTTTAGGGTCTATATGGGGTGCCCCTACGGACCAGAGCCACACATCATTTTGTCTATGATAGAGGAAAAATCTGTTCATAGAGAAATGATGACACTTTTATACTACGACTGTCCCTCCGTTATGCTGTCCTCCAACCCCTTGTTGCTGTCCTGTACCATTTCTCTGAGTATTCCTTTTCTGTCATGGGGGAATTCCCTGTGGTGGGGGAAAAGTATACTGCCACCAAGTATTCCCACTTGGATCATAAGAGGCAAGAAGAAAGGGACGGGGATTGGGACTAGGCATCCTTCTCCTTGTAGCCCCACAGGGGAATTTCCTAAAAGAAAAAAAGAAGGCATAAGAGGGGCTGGAAAGCCACGGACCAGCACCCTAAGGTTTGGGTCTTTTAATGTGCTTGGATGTGGTACAGATGAGAGTAAAATGGAAGAGATAGGTAGTATGTTTGTGAAAAGAAAGATGGATGTGTTGGCTTTGAGTGAAACTAAGTTGAAAGGGAAGGGTGAGTGTAAGTTTGGGAGTGTAAGTGGGAGGTTATCAGGAGTGAAGAGAGGGCGAGGGAGGGAAGGGGTGGCTATTCTAGTAAGTGAAGAGATAGGTAAACGGGTAGTGGAGTGGAAGGAGGTTTCCTCAAGGATAATGTGGATGAAGGTGAAACTGGGAAAGGAGATGTGGGTCTTTGTAAGTGCATATGGGCCTGGCAGTGAGAAGAGTGTAGAAGAAAGGGAGGCCTTTTGGATAGATCTAAATGAGTGCATAGAGGATTTGGGAAGAAATGTCAATGTGATAGTACTGGGAGACCTTAATGCTAGGGTGGGAAATGGTCCAATCGATGGAGTGGTTGGGAAATGTGGAGTTCCAGGAAAGAATCGTAGTGGAGAGTTGATGGTGGAAATGTGTCTAGAAAGAGAGTTGATGATAGCAAATACAGTGTTTCGGAAGAAAGTCAAGCATAAGTACACATGGGAGAGGGTGGTGGAGGGAAGGGTGGTAGATAGAGCACTAATGGATTATGTAGTGATAAATAGGATTATGATAGGAAGAGTTAAGGATGTACATGTGCTAAGGGGAGAGGGTAGGGGAATATCAGATCATTTTTTGGTGGAAGGTAAGTTGAAAGTGGAGGATAGATGGAGAAAGAGGAAAGGGACAAAAGGTAGGGAGTGAACTCTTTGAATGAGAAGGAAAAGGAGAAGGAGTACGGAAAGAAGCTGAAGGAGGAGTGGGAGGGAGTAAAGGATAGAGTAGAGCTGGATGTGGAGGAGGAATGGGGATGGTTCAAGGAGGGAGTCATAAAGTGTGCAAGGATGGTGTGTGGAACAAGAAGGACAGGGGGAAATAGAAGAAGAATGGTGGGATGAGGAAACAAAAAAGGTTGTAGAAGAGAAGAAGCGAGCTTTCACAGATTGGTTACAAAATAGGACGATGGAGTCATATGAGAGGTACAAAGAAAAGAAAAGAGAAGTAAAGCAAAAGGTAAAGGAGGCAAAGAGGAGAGCAGATGTGAAATGGGGTAAGAGTTTGCCAGAAAATTTTGAAAGTAATAAAAAGATGTTAAAGATGTTTTGGAAAGAAATTAAGAGAGGAAGAGGAAGCGAATCAAGTAGAGAAGAAAAGGTAAAAGGTGCAGATGGAGAGATAATAATGGAAGAGAAGGCAGTAAGGGGAAGATGGGCAGAATATTTTAGGGAGTTGCTAAATGTGAAGGAGGATAGGGAAGGAAAGATTGCTGCAGTGGGAAGTGCGAAGAAAATGAGAGTGATGAATGAGGAGAATGGAGGAGAAATAAGGAAGGATGAGGTGAAGTCAGTTGTTAAGATGATGAAAGCAGGTAAGGCACCTGGTCTAGATGGATGCCATGCGGAATGTCTGAAAAAGGGAGGTACAGTGATGGTGGACTGGTTGGTGAGGTTATTTAATGTTTGCTGGAGAGAGGGTAGAGTGCCGGAGGACTGGAGGAATGCCTGTATAGTTCCTCTGTAGAAGGGAAAAGGGGACAAGTGTGAATGTAGTAGTTTCAGAGGGATTAGCTTGTTGAGTGTAGTTGGGAAGGCTTATGGGAGGATCTTGGTTGAGAGGATTAGGAAAGGAACAGGAGTAATTGGTGAGGAACAGTGTGGATTTAGGACAGGTAGAGGTTGTGTAGATCAGATCTTTGTGGTAAGACAGATATGTGAGAAAGCTATAGGAAAGGGGAAGGATGTTTTTTGGGCTTTTATGGATCTGGAAAAGGCTTATGATAGGGTAGACAGGAAGGCACTGTGGGAGGTTATGCAGATATACAGGATAGGAGGAAAGCTTCTAGGGGCTGTCAAGAGTTTTTATGAGAATAGTAGAGCTTGTGTCAGGGTTGGAAATGGAGAGAGTGAGTGGTTCGAGGTAAAGGTGGGACTTCGTCAAGGATGCGTTATGTCGCCCTGGCTGTTCAACTTATACATGGATGGGGTGGTGCGAGAGGTAAATGCAAGGGTAGTGGGCAAGGGATTGGAGATGGTTAAAGAAAATGGAGAAAAGTGGGAGGTGAGCCAGCTGTTGTTTGCGGACGACACTGCGCTTGTGGGAGGATCGGAGGAGGGATTGAGGGAGTTGGTGACAGAGTTTGGGAGAGTATGTGATAGAAGAAAGCTAAAGATAAATGTGGGTAAAAGTAAGGTGATGAGATGTACAAGGGGTGAAAGTGGCAGTAGACTGGAAGTGAGCATTAAGGGAGAGCGACTGGAAGTGGATAGTTTTAGATACTTGGGTGCAAATGTGGCAGGGAAAGGTGGAGTGAAAGTGGAGGTAGAATGTAGATTGAGAGAAGCGAGTAAATGCCTTGGTGGATTAAAGAGTGTTATGAGGAATAGACATTTGGGAATGGATGCTAAGAGGAGACTGTATGAAGGAGTGATTGTGTCAACAGCACTGTATGGGGCAGAAACATGGAACATAAGAGAAGAAGAGAGAAGGAGTTTGAATGTGTTTGAGATGAGGTGTCTGAGAAGTATGATGGGGGTTACTAGGCTAGATAGAGTGAGAAATGAGGAGGTGAGGAGGAAAACAGGGGTGGAAAAGGAGCTGGGAGATAAGGTTGATGAAAGAATATTAGGATGGTTTGGACACATGGAAAGAATGAGTGAAGAAAGACTAGTAAAAGAGGTGTGGAAGGCAGATGTGGAGGGAGTGAAGATGAGGGGACATCCTAGGATGAGGCGGATGGATGGGGTGAAGGGGGCTTTGGGGAAGAGGGGAATGTCTGTTGAGGAAGGACAGGAGAGGACAGAAGACAGGGGTGAATGGAGAATGGTTGTATATGGATGATGTTGTGATAGCATGAGGTGGAATGGGCGGGTGGATGGGGGGTGAGGTAGTATGTGTGAGCAAAATTTGACTCAGCCCGAAGGGATTTCTCCCCGTCCTCTCATTTTATGCAATGGGGGGACGGAGAGGGGGGGTCGCCGATTTAATGAAGCGGCCTTGCTGTGGATGTGCTGTGTCTTGCGACACTGCTTCTGACCCAGGGCAGTGGACAAGGTGCAGGGATGACCCTTCATTCAGGAGGTGCTAAGATAAGAGGGAGGGTGGAGGGGTGTGGAGTGTATTCAGGGATGGAATGGGTGGGAATGATTTTATGCCTTTTTCTTTTTGGCTACCCAAGGGGGAAAAAGCCTTGGTATATGTATGTATGTTCTCTTTTTTGTATGAGGAACGGACAGGGTGGTCACCGATTGAATGAAGTCACCTTTCTGTGGATGTACTCTTATCTTGTTGCATTGCTTCTAACCCAGGGTAGTCGGTGGAAGTCAGGGATGACCTTTCATCCATGAGGAGATAAGATGAGAGAGAGAAAAGGGTGGTGGGTGGGAGGTGAATGAGTGGGTGTAGGTACGTGCCTGTTGAGTTGGCTACTTCCTTTATAAAGGTTAGTCCTTGGTATATAGAAAGATATTGCTCAGCCACCACACTTCCCAATAATTTAGACATGCTACCTAAATGGACAGAACTATTTATGTGTAATGAAGTGGTGGAAGTAAACCAGCATCAGCTGTTGGACCCAACTGTGTAAGTGCTGTGTCTTGCTGCATGGCCTCAGACCTGAGCAGCATGGCGGGGCACAGGGATGATGTTTCATTTGTGAGGTTCTAAGATAGAAGCCACAACACAAATGGGATGGGTATAAGGTATGTAGTTTGGTACAGCCATCCCCATATAAAGGGGAAAAGGCGTTTAGTAAATGTGTGATGTACCTAATTTGTGAGCTCTGATTAGAATGTGGTACACATCTGGTTCACGGACTACCCTTTTCATAGTTTCTATGCTCCCTTGTTTCTGATCTCCCTTTCCAGTCCATCTGAAGCCAAAGAGAGGGGTGGGGACATCATCTTTTTCCTGCTTTGTTGATCATTCCTTTAACCTCTCTATTCTTTGGTAATCCTTGTACATTGCTTCTGACCCAGAGCAGTGGGCAGGAGACAGGGATGACCCTTCATCCATGAGCTAAAATGAAAAGGTGGTGGATAAGAGTGGGCACGTTCCTTTTAACTTGGCTACCTCATATAGGGGGGGGGGGGATGAAACCATCTGCAAGAGAGACCAGGGACAATGGACTACTTGTATCCTTTCACATCATAGTTGATGTCATAAAAGCTTATTTTTTTAATTTATTTTCTATTTATTCATTTATTTTATTAGTGGGGGATGGGGGGGGGGTGAGAATGGATGTGTGAATGAAATTTTGATGTAACTTGAAGGAATTCTCCCCATCTCTTTTTCTGCATGAGGGATAGAGAGGTTGAGGTTCACTGATTAAATTAAGCAGCCTTGCTGTGGGTGTGCTGTGTCTTGCTACATTGTTTCTGACCCAGGAGGAGCCAAGATAAGAGGGAGGGAGGGATGGTGAGTGGGAATATATGTGGGGATGGAGTGGATTTTATGCTTTTTTTTGGAGGGGGGGGCTACCTCCCTTGTAATGAGGGAATGACCAATGGTATATGTATCTTTATTTTATATTTCAGTGATGCTCGCATGGAATTCAATATTAGTGTCAGCCCGGTGTCAGCCTGGTATCAGCTGTATCAGTGGAAGGATGGCGTTGATACTATACTAGTCACTGTTGAGCCAAATGTCAAAGATGATGAACCCATATGTTCTCTTCTCTCCCTTCAAGATGCTAAGGTTAATATCTTGTATTTATGTATATTAAGTCAGAAGCAATGTAGCAAAACACCGCACATCCACAGCAAGGTTACTTCATTAATCGGTGACCTCCTGCTCTCTGTCCCCTCATGCACAAAAGGAGAAAACAGGGAGAAATCCCTTCAGGCTGTCAAAACATCATTCACACATACTATCTCACCCCCCATCCCCTACCCACTTCCATGCATCTCAGCATCATCCATACACAACCATTTTCCATTCACCCATATCTGCTGTCTTCTCCCTTCCTCAACAGGCATTACCCTCTTTCCCAATACCCCTTTTACCACATCCAACAATCTCATTCTTGGTTGCCCCCTCATGTTCCCTTCTTCCACCTCTGCCTTCAACACTTCTTTCTTCATTCATTCTTTCCATGTTTGGACACATGGAAAAAATGAGTGAAGAAAAATTAGTAAAAGAGGTGTGTAAGGCAGAGGTGGAAGGAGTGAATATGAGGGGACAATCAAAGGATGAAATGGATGGAAGGGGTAAAAGGGGCATTGGGGAAGAGGGAAATGTCTGTTGAGGGAGAAGACAAATGATAGGGGTGAGTGTAGAATGGTTGTGTATGGATGATCCTGTGATGCATGGCAGTGTGTGGGGAAGGGGGGGATGAGGGAGCATGTGTGAATAATATTTTGATGCAGCCTGAATGGATTTCTCCCCATCTCTTCTACATAAGGGGACAGAGAGGAGGGGTCACCAATTAATGAAGTGGCCTTGCTGTGGATGTGCTGTGTCTTGCTACATTGTTTCTGCCCAGGGCAGTGGGGGAGATGCAGGGATGACCTGTCATTCAGGAGGAGCAAAGAAAAGAGGGAGGGGTGGTGATTGGGAGTGGAATATGTGGGAATGAAATGGGTAGGAGTTGATTTATGCCTTTGACTTTGGCTACCTCCCTTGTAAGGGGAAAAAAGCCATTGGTATATGCATGTATGTATACTAGGTACCTAACTTTATATTCAGTAGTATGGTCCCCTTTGAAAAAGTATTGTGATGGTTTGGACACATGGAAAGAATGAGTGAAGAAAGATTAGTAAAAAAAAAAAAAAAAGTGTAGAAGACAGAGTGAACATGTAGGGGCGAACAGGGATGAGATGGATGGGGTAAAAGGAGCATTTTGAAAGAGGGGAATGTCTGTTTAGGAAGGAAGGGAGAAGACAGCAGATATGGGTGAGAGGAGAAGGGTTGTGTATGGATGATGCTGTGATGCATAGAAGGGAGTGGGTAGGGGATGGGGGTGAGGGAGTATGTGTGAATGATATTTTACACAGCCCAAAGTGATTTCTCCCCATCTTCTCATTTTCTGCATGAGGGGACATAGAGGTTGGTTGCCGATTAAATGAAACAGCCTTGTTGTGGATGTGCTGTGTTTTGGTACATTGCTTCTGACCTTGGGCAGTAGGTGAGATGCAGGGACGACCTGTCATCCAGGAGCCAAAAATAGAGGGAGGGATGGGTTGTGAATGGGAGTGGAGTGGGTTGGGATGAAATGTGTTGAAGTGTATGCCTTTGACTTTGGCTACCTCCCTTGTAAAGGGAAAAAAGCTGTTGGTATATTTACCTAGTTGTATTTTGTGGGAGAAGAGCTATCTCTCTCTCTTGCTGACTATTAATTTGCTGCCACATTCTCCCAACATCTGAACACCTTACTTTTACTCACATTTATCTTCAACTTCCTTCTTTTGCACACCTCAAACTGTGTCACTAGCTTCCTTAATCACTCTTCTGATCCTGCCACAAGCACAGATTCATCAGTAAACAACAACTAGCTTATCTTCCATTTTTCTTCATTTTCTTTAACCGTCTCCAATCCCCAGCCCATTACCCTTGTGTTAACCTCTTGCACCACCCCATTCATGTATAAATTGAACAGCCAAGGTAATAACACATTCCTGACAAAGTCCCTCCTTTACCTCAAACCACACACACTCCATTTCTAATTCTAACAAAGGCTTTACTAGTCGCATAAAAACTCTTGACTGCTGTTAACATATTTCCTACTACCCCATATGTCTGCAATACCTTCCACAGTGCCTTCCTGTCTACCCGGTCATAAGCCTTTTCCAAATTCATAAAGTTCCAAAAATTATCCTTACTTTTTCCTACAGCTTTCTCACATATCTGCCTTACCACAAAAATCTGATCCACGCAACCCCTACCTGTCCTAAACCCACACTGTTTCTCACCAATTACTCCCTCTGTTTATCTCCTAATCATCTTAATCAAAACCCTCCCTTAAACCTTCCTAACTACACTCAATAAAGTGATCCCTCAGAAACTACAACACACTTGTCCTCTGAACCTCTGACACTCAACCTTTTAGACAAACATTAAACAACTTCACCAGCCAGTCCACTACCACTGAACTTCCCTTATTTAGACACTCCACATGACACCCATCCAACCCAGGTGCCTTACCTGCTCTCATCATTGGAATAACTCATTCATCACTAATTTTCTTAATGCTTTCCACTGCAGCTACCTTTTCCTCCCTATCCTCCTTCACTTTTAGCAATGCCCTAAAATACTCTGCCCATCTTCCTCTCACTGCCATCTCTTCCATTATCATTTCTCCATCTGCATCTTTTACCTTCTCTTCCTGATTCATCTCCTCTTCCTCTTACCTTCTCTTCCTGATTCACCTCTTCTTCCTCTCATAATTTCCTTGCAAAACATCTTGTCATTACTTTAAAAA
This sequence comes from Oratosquilla oratoria, assembly GCF_046742065.1. Classification (NCBI taxonomy): domain Eukaryota; kingdom Metazoa; phylum Arthropoda; class Malacostraca; order Stomatopoda; family Squillidae; genus Oratosquilla; species Oratosquilla oratoria. The sequence goes on from NC_134818.1 coordinate 35,837,083, forward strand.
AATTGTCATACTCTTACCCCATTTTACATCTTTGCCTCCTTTATCTTCTGCTTTACTTCTCATTTCTTTGTACCTCATATGATTCTCTCATCCTAATTTGTAATCAGTCTGTGAAAGCATGCTTCTCTTTTATTACCTTCTTTGCTTCATCATCCCGGCATTCATAACCCTTCCTTCTGTTTCCTCCTATCCTCCTTGTTCCACACACCAACTTTGCACACCTTGTAACTCCTTCCTTGAGCCATCCTCGTTCCTCTTCCACTCCTAGTTCTGCTCTATCCTTCACTCCCTCCCACTCCTTTCTCAGGTTCTTCTTGTACTCCTCCTTTTATTCCTCATTTAAGCAATTTACTCCAAGCACCAACCTTGTATCCTTTTCCTCTTTCTCCATATATCCTCCACTCCCATCTTACTTTCCACCAAAAAAATTATCTGATATTTCCCCACTCTCTCCCCTTAGAACATGTACATCCCAAACTCTTTCTATTCTTCTGGTTACAACTATGTAATCCATTAAAGCCCTATCTACCACCCCTCCATCCACCACTCTCTCCCATGTGTACTTATGCTTGACTTTCTTCATAAACACTGTATTTGCTATCATCAACTCTCATATTAGACACATCTCCACCATGAGAGTTGTAATAAGAGAAAAATTCTCAAAGTGGGAAGAAGTGAAAAGCTGTGTCCCGCAGGGATCAGTACTGGCCCCGATCATGTTTGCCATATACATTAATGACATGGATGAAGGTGTAGAGTGTTATATGAATTTCTTTGCAGATGATGCAAAGATACTAAAGAAGGTAAAAACAGAGGAAAACTGCAACTCATTGCAACAAGATTTGGACAAGATCTGGAATTGGACCCAAAAGTGAGAAGTAAAATTCAATATAAAGAAATGTAGTATAATGGAGTTTGGAAAGAGTAAAAACAGAATAACAAAAGATTACAAAATTGGTGAAGAAAATGTGAAAAAAGTAAACTTGGAGAAAGATCTTAGTGATGATTGGCTAGAACATGACACCAGATAAGCATATTAATGAAATATTTGGAGAAACCTACAACTTATTGAGATCAATCAAAGTGGCGTTTGCCCATTTGGACCAAGAAATGATAAAGAAAATCCTAACTGCACTAATAAGATCAAAACTCGAGTATGCAGCAGCACTCTGGACACCCAGTACCAAAAAGAACATTAAAAAACTAGAAAGGTTACAAAAAGCAACAACCAAACTAGCACCAACTCTTTCCAAACTAACATATGAACAAAGACTGTCCAAATTAGAACTACCAACTTTGGAACAGAGAAGAGAAAGAGGTGACCTGCTGACTACAGAATAATGAAAGGAATGGAAGTTTTAGATAGGGATGACTTGTTAATATGGGACAATGGTAAAACGAGAGGACACGAAAAGAAACTAAAAAAAGATAGTTACAGAAGAAATTTAAAAAGGAACAGCTTCCCACACAGAGTGATAGATACATGGAATAAATTAGACAATGAAACAGTGTGTGCAAACACTATACAAGATTTTAAGAAAAAACTTGATGCTGAGAGATACAAAGACAGGTCATCACAAGCATAGCTCCCTTCCCATATAATACAACTAGGTAAAACTATTCACTGCAATTTTTCCTGGAACTCCGCACTTCCCATCTATTGGTTCGTTCCCTACCCTAGCATAAAGATCTCCCAATATCACTAAAATTGCATTTCTCCTTAGATTCTCTATGCACTTATTTAAATCTATCCAAAAAGCCTCCCTTTCATCTACACTTCTTACTACTAAGATCATATGCACCCACAAAAACAGTGAATGCCAGAACTATACACAAGTTAAAAAATAAATTGGATGTGGAGAGATACAAAAACGGGTCACAACGAGCATAGCTCCCGTCCCGTAAAATACAACTAGGCAAATACATATCCCTTTCCAGTCTCACCTTCATCCACATTTTGAAGAAACCTTCCACTCCACCATACGTTTACCTATCTCTGCATTTTCTAGTATAGCCACCCTTTGTACCCCTCATCCTCTCTTCACTCTTGACACCATCCCAACTACACTCCCAAACTCAAACTCATCACTCCCATTCAACTTCGTTTCACTCGGTGCCAACACATCCATCTTATCACAAACATACTACCTCTCTTTTCCCTTTTACTTTCATCTGCACCACATCCACGCACATTAAAAGACCCAAACCTTAGGGTTCTGGTTAGAAAGCTCCTCCCAGACTCTCATATGTCTTTCCTTCCCACTCCACCCCACCCCCCCTTTTTTTGGGGGGGGATGCAGAGTGTAGGATACCTAGTCCTATCCATGTCCCATCTTTGTTGCCTTTTATGGGAATCTGTGTCAATATCCTTTTCCCCCACCACAGGGTTCGGTAAAAAAAAAATGAAATGAACATTCAGAGAAGTGGTACAGGACAGTATTGGAGTAGGGGAGACAGCATAACAGATGGACAGTCACAGTATAATAAGGTATAATTTCTCCATGAATAGAGATTTCCTCTATCACAGGCAAAATTATGTTTGGATCTGGTCCATAGGGGTGCTCAATATAGAGCCTAAAGTATCAGCTGCATGCTACTGAGCAGCTTTTAACTGTACAGTAACATGCAGCCAATACCCCAGGTGGGGAGATAAATACAATTAGGTAAATACACACACAACTAGAATTAATCCTAGTTTGTTTACATGAAAGTGTTTTCTTTTTGTTCTTGTATTTACACTAATGATGGCAGGTTTTGAAGGCTTCACACCCAAAAAGGTGGATGAGTACATTGAAAAACTTTATCAGCATAGTTCAGGTAATGAATTCAAGAAAATATGTAAGTCACAAAATGGGTACTCAGAGTAAAAGAGAACGAGTAATACAGCAGTGACTATATTTTACAATGCGAGTAGTGTGATGAGTTGTACATATGGGAGCTGATGCTGCAGGCAAGAATTTTACTTGCACTGAAGTGCTTGAGGTCATGGGGGCAAATTTAGAAATACCACATGTCAGGATGTGAAGAAATACAACTTTCCAAATAAATGCATAAATACTTGGAATAGCTTAGGAAGTGATATAGCCCAAGCTCAAACAATACATGAGTTCAAGTCTAAATATGATAATTGGAAATCAAGGATATAGATTATGATGGAACTGTACATGAATTTGAGGCTAGTATGATAAAAAGATTAGAGAATAGGAGACAGGACCCAAGGAGCATTGTTCCTTTCCTGTTTACTAGAATTAGGTAAAACACACACACATATTGAATATGATAATTGGAAATCAAGGATATAGAAAAAGTTGGAACTGTACATTATTTTGAGGCTAGGTATAAAAAGTAGAGAATATGAGATGGGACCCAGTGAGCATTGCTCCTTTCCTGTGTACTACAATTAGGTAAATACACAACTGGTGGTTGTGGTTGGGGGTATTCAAAGAATTCTACCACCTTGTTCTTGTGGATGTCATAAAAGAGTACTAGATAGGATAGAGTGGAAGGACTAGAGATACATTACTCTGTATCTCCCACATAAAATCAAGACATAGAAGGTCTGGGAGGAGGACATACACCAGAACCCTAGTAATTGGGTCATTAAACTAATCAATCAATCAGCACATCACCCAGGTTTGTCTTACAGAATACCCACAATTATCTGGTAAGTGGCTATTGTTTTTGAGTGAGCCCACATGTCGTTCAGGGAAGAAGTGCTTTGTTGTTTAAGGATTGTTAATGTGGAGCAGTGTAGTATGTGTGTTACCTGTGTGATGGTTGTATCTATAGATGATTTTTTTTTTTTTTTTTTTTTTACTTGCTTTATATATATATATATATATATATATATATATATATATATATATATATATATATATATATATTAATCTCGTCCAAATTTGTTCAAATATTAAATATTTAGTATATAAAAACAGGTGCAAGTATGTTATTTATCCCTCCACATGAGTGCATCTATCTTATTCAAAGAGGCATTAGACAGAGTATAAAAATAAACAAGTAATTGACCATATAAAGTCACTGTCAGATGCTGCAAACCTGCAACAAGTGTAGATACTGTATATGGGCCAGTATGGCTATTGGCTGGCTACCTTACAAAATTTACCTTTTATCTTAGCATACTCTCCAAAGATTAAACACTCCAATTTCCCATAATGATCCTGGACATTGCCTAAACAGATCTGCCACTTGGACAGTGGAAAAGGGGTTAACATAGTAATGGGGGGAAACTGTTGTACTCCCCGCCACCCATAAAGGCTCAGAGCTTACTTTCTACCTGACTTTTTGCTCGCTATCCCTTAACTTTAACCTACAATCATAAGTCCTTGAGATGCAACTTATTTATTTTTTTTTTTTTGCAAAAAAAAAACTTGACAAAAATACATGGATATTTTCGTGTTTTTTTTTTTATATATTTTGTTTTAAAATAACTCGGCAAGGAAAAGAACCATATTACAATAATTTTTCTATGTTAGAATATCAAATAAATCAGAAAACCCCTCACTTAAGCTTTTCTATGGTGATAGGGCACTTCTATTTTCTGTGGTTTCATGTTTTGATGTGTTTTATTTATTTTACAATGTACAGTTGCCTCCCTTAATTTTGTCACAGTTTTAAAAATGTTTTGGACAAGAATAGCAACTTGCCCAGTATGCTTTTTTATTAGATTTTTGTGTCTATTCATTTACATTTTTTTTTTTTCTTTTGCTAAATAGTAACTACCTTAAAAAATGTGACAAACAGTGAAATACTCAAAATGGTGTAGCAGACAACACATTTTTCTTGACTTTTTAATGACATCTATCACTCTTATTTGACAAGTAATACGATTAATATACATTGCAGTGGAGAGAGAGAATACAGGAATCCGTTCATGTAGTGGTCGATGGTAGACTAACAATCAGCTTCAAGCTGTGAGTGGTGTTGAGTGCAGTGACAAACTAACCAAAACTAACTCGTATACTTATAAGTTATGTTATAACCCTATTATTAAATCAATTATTTTCATTTATTTATTCAACAGAGGGCTTGTGATCCAATTATATTGTAGGTTAAAGCTAAGGGTTAGCGAGCAAAAAGTTAAGCTCTGAGCCTTGATGAGTGGCGGGGAGTACAACAGTTTCCCCCCATTACTATGTTAACCCCTTTTCCACTGTTCAAGTGGCGGATCTGTGTTTAGGCAACATCCAGGGTCACTATGGGAAATTGGAGTGTTTAATCTTTGAAGAGTATGCTAAGATAAAAGGTAAATTTTGTGAGGTAGTCAGCCAATAGCCATACTGGCCCATATACAGTATCTACAATTGTTGCAGGTTTGCAGCATCTGACAGTGACTTTATATGGTCAATTACTTGTTTATTTTTATACTCTGTCTAATGCCTCTTTGAATAAGATAGATGCACATATGTGGAGGGATAAATAACATACTTGCACCTGTTTTCATATACTAAATATTTAATATTTGAACAAATTTGGACGAGATTAAAAAAAAAATAATATATTTTTTTGATAAAAAAAAAACTCGATTAATTTTTTTTTTTTTTTCAACACAGTTAACAGAACATAATTGGATCACAAGCCCTCTACTGAATAAATAAATGAAAATAATTGATTTAATAATAGGGTTATAACATAACTTATAAGTATACGGGTTAGTTTTGGTTAGTTTGTCACTGCACTCAACACCACTCACAGCTTGAAGCTGGTTGTTAGTCTACCATCGACCACTACGTGAATGGATTCCTGCGTTCTCTCTCCTCTGCAATGTATATTAATTGTATTACTTGTCAAATAAGAGTGATAGATGTCATTAGTAAGTCAAGAAAAATGTGTCATCTGCTACACCATTTTGAGAGGTTTGCTGTTTGTCACCTTTTTTAAGGTACAGGTACTCCTCGTTTAACAACCTACTCGGTTAGCGACGACACGGAGTTACGACGGGCTTTATGACAGACGTTTAACGTAAATCTCCTGAAGTTACGATGTCGTGTACAATAATTAAGTTGGCTGAGGCAAATTTGTATGATGTTATAATTGAACTTGTACGGTGGATATTAGCTGTGAGGTAAAGTGTTCTGAAGCTTAGATCTACATTACCATCCTGCAAGCTGCAAAAACTACCTGGGGTACAGTATATACTGGTAGTGGTAAATTTTTAGTTTCGACCATGGGCGCAATATAGCAATAGAAAATTAATTATTAATTTTGTAAATTATAATGTATCAAAGTAATATGCAATTTTGTGAGCGGAAAAAAAAAATGTGCTAAAACAAATTTTGTAAGTAAGGAAGTCATGTCGGACGAATGGTACACCATGTTTGTTATGATAGATACCGATGTCGAAGAAATAAAAGGATGATGAATTCGTCTAACCTAAACTAAACTAACCTGACCTGTGTTTGATAAATCATTACCTGCAAATTAAATGTCATCCGGCTCGTCCTCGTTGTGCCAAAACTAAGTGGGGCAACTGTACATTGTAAAATAAATAAAACACATCAAAACATGAAACCACAAAAAATGGAAGTGCCCTAACACCATAGAAAACCTTAAGTGAGGGGTATACTGATTTATTTGATATGCTAACATAGAAAAATTATTGTAATATGGTTCTTTTCCATGCTGAGCTGTTCTAAAACAATATATATATAAAAAAAACGAAAATATCCATGTATTTTTTGTCATTTTTTTTTTTCAAACAGCACATTATTTTTTTGAGTTGCATCTCTAGTTGTATATATCACAAATATCATATTATATGTATGATATCAAAAGTAGTTGTATATTGTTTGAAGGTGAGACAGTAGAGTGGAACAGGTGGTAAGGAAGTGCAGGTTGAACCAGGAACACTAATGTAATCTTACATTTCAACTTGTGTATTCATAGTGGAAGATTATATTACTGTTCTTGGTTCAGCCTGAGTTTCCTAACCACATATACATTTGTATATTGATATATTTATTGATTCTATTTTAATTTTTCTACATTTATTTTTGTATATTTTTTCTCTAGTGCCCAGCAAAAACAATGCCAGATGATGCAAGGTCCCAAGGAAAGTACCAGACCTTCAGGGAGAGTGCTGCTATGGTTGCAAATAAGGAGAACTTCAAAAATGGTGTTTTTGTTGTTGTTATTCCCCTGATGGATGACAGTTTGTGTTTAGGTTAGAATCTCAATTTTCAATTGGAATCTTACATATACCAATGTTTTTTCCTCCTTACAAGGGAGGTAGCCAAAAAACAAGGGCATAAAATCCAATCCCACCTATTCCATTCCCTACATACTCCACTCCTATTCACCGCCCTCCCTCTTATCTTGGCTCCTCATGGATGACAGGTCATACCTGTATCTTGGCCATTGCCCTGGGGACTACAGAGTGTATGATACCTAGTGTATTCCTGTCCCATTTTTGTTGCCTTTTACAACTTGAATTGGGAATACTCAGTGTCAGTGATATGTTGGATGGTGTGTTCACAACATATGGTTAGCGTCTGAGTGGTAGTGGCTTCTCTGGAGGCGTGGAAACAAGCGAGTGGTTTCTTCTCTTTATTATCTCCCACTCTCCAAAGAGGAATGGTTCATTATATACATCAGTCCAGCAAGGGAAAAATATTTACATGGTTGCTGTTCCAGTGAGACTAGACATCAAAATTATTTTATTTTACATATAGGGATAACAGAGAATGATGATACATCACTTGTATCATTTATATATATGTGTCTGACTGTGGACTGGTGCGAAAAAAACTTGTGGAAATTTATTGTCGAAATGGCAATAGTGTTGGCAGGAATCAAGGTTTAGTGATAGCTGTGCGCATCTGAGGTCATGACCCCGATAATTTGGAGTCTCAGGACAATAGACTTGACCACGACGCTTTACCCTTGGTGTCTGTCAGGTCTTGACTACCATCTTACTTTGTTATGGTGCAAGCATGTGCATATGTATGCGCATACTTGTTTAGATGTAGGTAGAAAGGAGACTGCATCATTCTAGAAGTTCTAGAAGTTTCCAACATGGCTTGGCATCACTACATGTGTCCGGCCTCGCGACACACTCTCTCTTTGGTTTTCACATAGAACTGGATGTCTGAACTGTAAGAGGAGATGGAAGGAGTGTGTCTCTAGGTGAAGGTGTTGACCTTTCCTAGGTGGCAGCAATGGTGTTAAGCATAGACAGAAAAGAGATGATTTCCATGGCATGATATGGATGAGAATGAATGAGATTTATTGGATGGAAATAGATGCCTGAATTTTTGGGCCAAGTGAAACTTTACACAATTCTATTTCTTAGGCTATAATGGGGTATAGGGATCAGTGGAGTGGTAGAGGTGTTTCTGTCTAGTGTTTCAGTTGTTGTTGTTGTTGTTGTTGTTGTCGTTCCCTAGACTGTCTGTCCGAGCAGTCCCGTCTCCCCAAGGAATGCCACTGCTGAAACTGGGTTTCCCCACAAATCCTTTATAGAGTGTATGTTGTGTTGTTTGCGTGCATGATTGTGTATAATGCAGTCTTCCATTATGTGTTGTATGGTATGGGGTGAAGTGTTACATCCTGGGCAGCTGTTCACAATGCAGTCATCCAGCCTGTTCTGGTAGCTTAGAAGTGCTGGGTGGTGGCCGCACCGCAGACTGGCCAAGTGGACTCTATCCTTTCGTGGGAGAGAGGATTCAGAAGGGTGGATATCAGGGGGTCTGGCATGCAGCAGTGTGTTGTCTCAGTGTGTTAATGGAGCGGTGAGTGATATGATTATGAATATGTTTCCAGAGGCTGGTATTTGGTGGTTGTGGAGGAAGAGAAGAGAGTATCTGTGCGTGATAAAGGTCTTTGGGTGTTGTTTTAATGCTTCTTGGTGTGTGTGGGTGTTCTGCTATGTAGTGTAGCGGGTGTGATGTGTTTGTGGTGGCTGCGGCTAGTGTTTGTGTGCCTCTCATGTCGAGGTGGTCCTTGACTTTGAGGACTTTTGTTTCATGGTGTAAATGGTCTATAGGTGTTGTATTTGTGCAGCCTGTAATTGTTTTTAGGGCTTTGTTTTGTATGATTTGAAGGGTGTTGTGGTGTGTCTCACTGACATTAGGAGCCCATGCAGGACTCACATAATTCATCACTGAGCATATGCATTGTTTGTATATTGTTATATTAGTTTCTTTGTTTTTTCCAAATGTTGTTCCAGTGATTGACTTAAGTGTGTTAAGTCTAGGTGTGCATTTGTTTTTTATGTTTGTGATGTGTTTGAAAGACATGGATGTATCGTATGTTACACCAAGTATTTTTGGCGTGTTTGTGTGTGGTATTAGAGTGTTGTTGATGTAGAGATGAGGTATGTATTTGTGTTCTTTTGTCCAGTTGGTGAGAAGTGTCGCTGTAGATTTGGATGGAGCTATTTTGAGTCTTTGTGATGAACCATGTGTTGAGTGTATCAAGGTATGGGTGGATTATTTCTGCAGCTTTGTCTGTGTTACGATGTGTGCATGTGATTGTTATGTTGTCTGCGTAGGAAGATATTTGTATTTCTGAGGTGTCTGGTGTGGGTAAGTCATGCATGTATAGATTAAATAGTGTGGGGGATAGAACTGAGCCCTGTGGTACCCCATTCTTAATGTTTCTGATGTGCGATGATTGGCCATTATATGACACGTAAGCATTCCTACCCGCCAGATAATTGGCCAGCCATCTTTTGGTGTTATTGTGCATGTCTGTGTTATATATTTTATTTGTTAGGATGTGGCGGGGGATAGCATCAAAAGCTTTACTAATGTCTAATGTAATAAGAAGTGTTCTGTGGTGGGGCCTATCTGAATTGATGCTATCTAAAATTCTTTGTGTGAGGTTTATCAGAAGAGTGTTTGTGGAGTGTAGTGGCCTAAAACCGTGTTGTGAATCAGCAAGGGGAATATGTGGTGTGACAAGTTTAAGTATTAGGCATTCAATGACTTTAGAGGGGGTGCAGAGAAGTGTGATTGGGTGGTGCGATGTTGGGATTGTTGGGTCTTTGTTCGGTTTTGGAATGGTGATTATTTTACCACGCTTCCAGATGTCGGGTATAGTGTTGCGTGAATAGCTGTAGTTTGCAATGTTTGTGAGTGCGTGTATAACTTGAGGTCCAATGTGTTTTAGGTGGATGTTGCTTATGTTATGAGGGCCACAGGCAGATGAGTGCTTGAGATTATGTATTACAGGTACTCCTCGTTTAACAACCTACTCGGTTAGCGACGACGCGGAGTTACAACGGGCTTTATGACAGATGTTTAATGTAAATCTCCTGAAGTTACGACGTCGTGTACGATAATTAAGTTGGCTGAGGCAAATTTGTATAATGTTATAATTGAACTTGTACGGTGGATATTAGCTGTGAGGTAAAGTGTTCTGAAGCTTAGGTCTACATTACCATCCTGCAAGCTGCAAAAACTACCTGGGGTACAGTATATACTGGTAGTGGTAAATTTTTAGTTTCGACCATGGGCGCAATATAGCAATAGAAAATTAATTATTAATTTTGTAAATTATAATGTATCAAAGTAATATGCAATTTTGTGAGCGGAAATAAAAAAAAAAGGTGCTTAAACAAATTTCGTAAGTAAGGAAGTCATGTCGGACGAATGGTACACCATGTTTGTTATGATAGATGCCGATGTCGAAGAAATAAAAGGATGATGAATTCGTTTAACCTAAACTAAACTAACCTGACCTGTGTTTGATAAATCATTACCTGCAAATTAAATGTCATCCGGCTCATCCTCGTCGTCGTCGTGAGAGACGTTGGCAGACGACAAGATGGTGTCCCAATCCTATGCTACCGACTTCATTCATTAGCATATTTTCTTGTAGCATGGTATTTTTTACTTTAATTTCCGCCCACAAAATTGCATATTACGTTGATACATTTTAATTTACAAAATTAATAATTAATTTTCCATTGCTATATTGCGCCCATGGTCGAAACTAAAAAAATACCCTGGTATTCAATATGGAATGTCAGCATACGCGGATTTGGTCATATACGGTAATTTCAGGAACCTAACCACCATAAATAAACAGTAAATAAAGCTTTAATGTAGTGTATAAAAGAGGGAAGATACACAAAAATAAAGATACATGTATTGCTGGACATTGTACATACAGTACATGTACGTATATGTATGCACTTTCGCTTAATGACCAATTCGGTTAACGATGGCGTGCTGGTCCCAATTGTCGTCGTTAAACGAGGAGTGGTTGTATGTGTTTTGGCTGACTGTCTATGAAGGGTGTATAGTCTGAGTCTGTGGGAAAGTCTTTCTTACGTCAAATGGTGCGTCGGTCGTCAGGGTGAGAAGTGAGATGGCTTGTCTGTGCAAAATGAATTATGAGAGCGTTTGCTTGTTGTCTGATTGAGGGTAGATTATCTGTTATTGTGATTATAGCTGCGTGAGAGCGTGTAGTGTTACTGTTGGATAGTGTAATGCTGTTGAGTGTTTTGTACAATTTGCTGGTGTGTGCTTTGTGATCAAGTGTATTGATAAAGTTTTGCCAATTTTGTGTTTTTTGTTTGTGTATTTTATTGGCAATCACAGTGTTTAGTGTTTGTATTTGGTCTGCTATGTTTTGAGGGATAGGTGTGGGGGTATCGTGTTTAAGTGTGTCACATTGTCTGATGAGGCCTTGGATTTCTAGTGTGAAGTTGGGGTTGTGTGATTTTCTGTTGCCTCTAGGGATGTATCTCTTGTCTGTGTTTTGTATGATTGTATTAAAAGTGTGCACAGCATTGTTTATGTTTGTGATTGGTGTACTGTTAAGTGTTTCAAAATGTTGTTCTGTCTCTTCAGTGAAAGCTTCCCAGTTAGCTCTCTTGTAATTGGTGTATGTGTGTCTGTGGCCAACTGGGATGCATCTTGTTTTGGTGGTGATGATGATTGGAAGGTGGTCAGAACCAAGGGTTCCGATCACTCTCCATAATGTTGTTGGGGTTAGGCAGGGGGAGCAGAAGGTGATATCAGGAGAGGAGGGAGTATAGAGGGCTTGGTGTGGGATATGTGTATGATTATGTGTGTTGTTCATGATAGTCAATGAGTCAAACTGAGTCTGTATATCAAGCCCTCTGTCTGTGTCAGAGTTATCGACATACCAGGCAGACGACTTGGCATTGAAGTCACCACCCATGATCAGGTTGGGGATTGAGGCTAGTTGGCTAAATTGAGGCCTGAAGGTGTTTGGAACTGTGGGGGATGATTGGGGGGAATGTAATTGTTAACTATTGTCAGTGTTGATTTGTTGCCTATGCGGATTCGAATGGATTGGATTTCTGTTGTGTTATCTGTGGAAGGGAGGAGAATTTCGGATGTGGCACTTGTGTCCACAAAACAGATGGAGTGGTGGATCAGGGTGATGAGTCCACCGCCATTGCCGTCGGTCCGGTCTTGTCTGATGGTGGTGTAATTATGAAATGATGGTGTTTTGTGTGAGTGTCTTAGTTTTGTTTCTTGTATAATTGCAATGTGTATGTTGTGTTGTTTAAGAAAGTGTTCGAGTTCATGTTTTTTTGTGTTAATACCGTCAATGTTGTGTTGTAATATGTTGATGTTGTGTGTTTTGTATGTGTTGTATGTTGCCTTTAGGGGTTGAGGTTGGGGTGTTAGTGGGGAAGGTATAGGATCTGGGTTAGAGGGGGGAAAGGAGAGATCGGGGACAAAGGAAGGGGAGTACTGATCGGGGGTAAGGGCAAAGGGAAATTGGGAGTGGTAAGGGTGCTGGCTGTGGTTGGGGAGGTGGGAGTGGGGTTACTGGAGGGCAGGTAGAACATGTCCAAGTGTTTGTGTATTGGTTTGTGTCAGCAAGTGTTGTACAAGTGAGATGGGCCCAGTTTTTGCACATATTGCACTGAACTGAGCCCTTTGTCTGTCTGCTCGAAGTAATGGGTTTAGAGCATGTTGGGCATGTGTATTTTGTGGTGGGCCCAGGATTGCTCTCTACATCTCCGGCTAAAAGTAGAAGAAGAGGGGTGATCGCCGGAAAATCACCCCTCGGTGCAGAAAAAACGTAACATTGCATGTTGGGAAAAAGGATTGTGGTACTCCCCAAGGCAGGCGTAGTTCCTCTTGGGGATTGGTGCCACCTGCGTAGAGCTGATGGCCAGGGGTAGTTGCTGCTGTTTGGCCCCCAACTCTTGGGGTTGGGGGGGTGGTCCCACGACGTAGACGCTGCAGCTCCAGGACCAGTGTTTCAGTTGTGTCTGGTGGTTGTGCAAGAGGGGAAGAAGGTATATTCTTCAGGTCAAGTCCTCTGGGAAGTTGTCTGATGTTGTCCAAGTGTAAAAGCCTCTGTGAGTTCTCGTAAGTGGATAGCTTTTATCTTATTATGAGGTAGGGTTTCAATGACGCGGAGTGGTCCAAGGAATTTGGGAGGAAGTTTTGATGTGGGTTGGTGGTTGGTGTTGTACACAATGTCACCTACAAAAATAGTGCAATCCCTAGAGTGAACATTTGCCAGTCTTAGCATATCAGATTTTGAGAGAGTCAGTGACTCATGTACTTTCTTGAAAAGAGTGTTGAAGTTTGTCAATGCAACTTTTACGTAGTCATTAAAATCATACACGGGGGATGGGTTCTGACGTAAGGAGGTCGTATGGCATTTTCTTATCTGACCCAAATAATACTAAATGGGGTAATTCTGAAATAGATGTATTGATTGCGCTGTTTATGCAGGCTTTTATCATAGGTATGTGTTCATCCCAAGATGAGCGTATGTCTGTGGTAAGGTGCCTTAATGTGTTTAAAATCTTCTGATTTTGGTGTTCGAGTTAATTTGAACTAGGATGGTATTGTGTGGTGTTACATTTTGTAATGTTAAAATGTTTGCAGATGTTGATGAGAATGTCATTGTTGAATTCAGTGCCGTTGTCTGAGATGAGTGTTTTTGGTGTGGTGTAGGGGCAGAGGACATTGTGGACGCTAAGGGAGAGAGAATGCAAAAATGTGAGAAATGGTTGATGCAGATGAAGAGGTATTGATTCCCATTTGAGGTGAGTGGTAGTTTGAGTAAATCAATGGCAATGGTTTCAAAGGGTCTAGAAGGTGTTGGATAGTTTGTATATGTACATGACCGCTAATGTGACCTTTATGAGAGATGCACGAGTGACATGCATCTATGTATGCATGTATGTCTTTGCACATGGTGGGCCAAAAGTATTTCAATCTGGCTTGCGATAAACATTTCTCCTTACCACAATGTCCTGCTGTTGGAAAATTGTGAAGAAATTGCAGTACTTCCGCAACAAGTTCCGTAGGAACGACCAGTTGTGTAACCTTGTGGTTTGGTTTGTTTTTGTTTGTGAGCAGTGTGGTGTGCTAGAGAACCTGGTCTATGATCAAGTAATTGTCTATGTTGGGAGGAAAGTCTTCTGTATTGGTAGGATCGTGTGCATGACATTTGTCTATCTCTGGTGTAGTTTACTTGTGAGATTTGTGCTACTGTGGATGTCTGTGTGATGGGGATGTTTTGTTGTTGGATCTGTGTTTTTGCCATTCTTGTTTCTGAAAACTTTCTAGAAAAGTCTACGAGTATTGAGTCTGGAGGGAAGGGTATGGTAGCTGTTTTCTGCAGTGTTTCTGGGTGAAGTTGTGATATCAGTCTTAGGTAAACGAAGAGTGAGAATACGTTATCTAAGGACATTTTTTCATTTTCAACCCAAGGAGAGGATGTGAGTGCAGCTTTGAGCTCCTGTTTGAAATCACTTGCGATCTTGACCGCTCGTTCCTTGGTGTTGTAAGGGCCTGTGTTAAAGGTCTTAGCGAGTGTTTATAGGGGAGAGAGAGAGCCTAAGTGTTCAAATTCTGTGAATGATTTCCTGAACTGTTCTACGAACTGGTTGTATGTTTGTGTTTGAATGAAGGCGTCTGATTGTACAATGTCACTGGCTAATTGAAATCAATGCGTGGTTTGAGAACCGCTATTTTTGTTTTGTCGTCCTTGACTTTTGTATGGTGTCTTTCTTAATTTACATCATCTAACAGCGTGTGAATGGCTACGTTATGTCTGTCAAATTTTGGGAGAGTGTGATCGTGTTTAATGAGTGTGAGTAAATTTGTAGCAGAGCGTTGGTTTTCTGAGTGGTTGACTGTGCAATTTTTTTTTTTTTCTTTTTTTTTTGGTGGTTGCTGTCTTGGAACGTGTGTTGTAGGAGTGTGAGGTTTTTGGTTGGGGATTTGTCATGCACACTTTGTCCTTTAAATGAAAAAAATCTCTGGAAAAAATATGAAAAAATCACATAAATGCCTTCATTTTGGGAACTCACGCTACTGATGGAACCAAGCTTTAGCCCGAAAATGAGGTATCTACTTACAGACTGATGGATTTGATGCGATGTAGAGGTGGGTGAATAGACTGATGGATTTGGTGCCATGGTGCAATGTACATACATACATATACCAAGGCTTTTTCCCCCTTCCAAGGGAGGTAGCCAAAAAGGGAAAGGCATAAAAACACTCCCACCCATTTCATCCCTAAATACACTCCACACCCCTCCCACCCTCCCTCTCATCTGAGCACCTCCTGGATGACGGGTCATCCCTGCACCCTGCCCACCGCCCTGGGTCAGAAGCAGTGTCGCAAGACACAGCACATCCACAGCAAGGCCGCTTCATTTAATCGGCGACCCCCCCTCTCCGTCCCCCCTTGCATATAAGGAGAGGACGGGGAGAAATCCCTTCGGGCTGCATCAAAATTTACTCACGCATACTACCCCACCCCCCCACCCATTCCTCCTCATGCAATCACAACATCATCCATATACAACCATTCTCCACTCACCTCTGTCTTCCGTCCTCTCCCTTCCTTCCTCAACAGACATTCCCCTCTTCCCCAAAGCCCCCTTCACCCCATCCATCCACCTCATCCTAGGATGTCCCCTCATGTTCACTCCCTCCACATCTGCCTTCCATACCTCTTTTACTAGTCTTTCTTCACTCATTCTTTCCATGTGTCCAAACCATCCTAATATTCTTTCATCAACCTTATCTCCCAAATCCTTTTTCACCCCTGTTCTCCTCCTCACCTCCTCATTTCTCACTCTATCCAGCCTAGTAACCCCCACCATACTTCTCAGACACCTCATCTCAAACACATTCAAACTCCTCTCTTCTTCTCTTATGTTCCACGTTTCTGCCCCATACAGTGCTGTTGGCACAATCACTCCTTCATACAGTCTCCTCTTCGCATCCATTCCCAAATGTCTATTCCTCATCACACTCTTTAATCCACCAAGGCATTTACTCGCTTCTCTCAATCTACATTCTACCTCCACCTTCACCTTTTCCTGCTACACTTGCACCCAAGTATCTAAAACTATCCACTTCCTCCAGTCGCTCTCCCTTAATGTTCACTTCCAGTCTACTGCCACTTTCACCCCTTGTACATCTCATCACCTTACATTTACCCACATTTATCTTTAGCTTTCTTCTATCACATACTCTCCCAAACTCTGCCACCAGCTTCCTCAATCCCTCCTCTGACCCTGCCACAAGCGCAGTGTTGTCCGCAAACAACAGCTGGCTCACCTCCCACTTTTCTCCATTTTCTTTAACCATCTCGAATCCCTGACCCACTACCCTAGCATTCACCTCTCGCACCACCCCATCCATGTATAAGTTGAACAGCCAGGGCGACATAACGCATCCTTGACGAAGTCCCACCTTTACTTCAAACCATTCACTCTCTCCATTTCTAATCCTGACACAAGCTCTACTACTTTCATAAAAACTCTTGACAGCTCCCAAAAGCTTTCCTCCTATCCCATAAATCTGCATAACCTCCCACAGTGCCTTTCTGTCTACCCTATCATAAGCCTTTTCCAGATCCATAAAAGCCCAAAAAACATCCTTCCCCTTTCCCATGGCTTTCTCACATATCTGTCTTACCACAAAGATCTGATCTACACAACCTCTACCTGTCCTAAAACCACACTGTTCCTCTCCAATTACTCCTTCTGTTCCTCTCCTAATCCTCTCAATTAAGATCCTCCCATAAGCCTTCCCTACTACACTTAACAGGCTAATCCCTCTGAAACTACTACATTCACACTTGTCCCCTTTTCCCTTGTAAAGAGGAACTATACAGGCACTACTCCAGTCCTCCGGTACTCTACCCTCTCTCCAGCAAACATTAAATAACCTCACCAACCAGTCCACCATCACTGAACCTCCCTTTTTCAGACATTCTGCATGGCATCCATCCAGACCAGGTGCTTTACCTGCTTTCATCGTCTTTACAACTGCCTTCACCTCATCCCTCCCTATTTCTCCTCCATTCTCCTCACTCATCACTCTCATTTTCTTCGCATTTCCTACTGCAGCTATCTTTCCTTCCCTATCCTCCTTCACATTTAGCAACTCCCTAAAATATTCTGCCCATCTTCCCCTTACTGCCATCTCTTCCATTATCATCTCTCCATCTGTACCTTTTACCTTTTCTTCCCTACTTGATTCGCCTCCTCTTCCTCTCTTAATTTCTTTCCAAAACATCTTTTTATTACTTTCAAAATTTTCTGTCATACTCCTACCCCATTTCACATCTGCTCTCCTCTTTGCCTCCTTTACCTTTTTGCTTTACTTCTCTTTTCTTTTCTTTGTACGTCTCATATGACTCCCCGTCCTCTTTTGTAACCAATCTGTGAATGCTCGCTTCTTCTCTTCTACAACCTTCTTTGTTTCCTCATCCCACCATTCACTACCCTTTCTTCTATTTCCCCCTGTCCTTCTTGTTCCACACACCATCCTTGCACACTTTAAGACTCCCTCCTTGAACCATCCCCATTCCTCCTCCACACCCATCTCTGCTCCATCCTTTACTCCCTCCCACTCCTCCTTCAGCTTCTTTTCGTACTCCTTCTCCTTTTTCTTTTCATTCAAGGAGTTCACTCTAAGAACCTCCCTACCTTTTGTCCCTTTCCTCTTTCTCCATCTATCCTCCACTCTCAGCTTACCTTCCACCAAAAAATTATCTCATATTCCCCCACCCTCTCCCCTTAGCACATGTACATCCTTAACTCTTCCTATCATAATCCTATTTACCACTACATAATCCATTAGTGCTCTATCTAACACCCTTCCCTCCACCACCCTCTCCCATGTGTACTTATGCTTGACTTTCTTCCGAAACACTGTATTTGCTATCATCAACTCTCTTTCTAGACACATTTCCACCATCAACTCTCCACTACGATTCTTTCCTGGAACTCCACACTTCCCAACCACTCCATCGATTGGACCATTTCCCACCCTAGCATTAAGGTCTCCCAGTACTATTACATTGACATTTCTTCCTAAACCCTCTATGCACTCATTTAAATCTATCCAAAAGGCCTCCCTTTCTTCCATGTTCTTCTCACTGCCAGGCCCATATGCACTTACAAAGACCCACATCTCCTTTCCCAGTTTCACCTTCATCCACATTATCCTTGAGGAAACCTCCTTCCACTTCACTACCTGTTTACCTATCTCCTCACTTACTATAATAGCCACCCCTTCCCTCCCTTGCCCTCTCTTCACTCCTGATAACCTCCCACTTACACTCCCAAACTTACACTCACCTTTCCCTTTCAACTTAGTTTCACTCAAAGCCAACACATCCATCTTTCTTCTCACAAACATACTACCTATCTCTTCCCTTTGACTCTCATCTGTACCACATCCACGCACATTAAAAGACTCAAACCTTAGGGTGCTGGCCCGAGGCCCTCCAGCACCCCTTATGCCTTCACTTTTCTTTTTAGGTTATATGCCCCTTGGGGCTACAGGGAGAAGGATGCCTATTCCCTCTCCCCGTCCCTTTCTTCTCGCCTCTTATGATCCAAGTGGGATACTTGGTGGTAGTATTCTTTTCCCCCACCACAGGGAATTCCCCCCATCACAGAAAGAGAATACTCAGAGAAATGGTACAGGACAGCAACAAGGGGTTGGGGGACAGCATAACGGAGGGACAGTCGTAGTATAAAATGGTGCAATGTGATCTGGAAAATATGGAGAGAATAAGTACAGGCAGGTGGAGATAGGTATGGGTAGTTCGTTGTGGACTTTCATTTGTTTGTATGTGCTGAACCAAATGGCAGAAGTGGGGAGCGATACTTCCGTTGGAGAATGGTGGAGATGATGTCCCATATAAAGCAATGGGCGTAGGTGGAGGGTAATAGGTGGGTCGAGGAAACTGACGGCGTCCTTCGTTGTGGGATTTTGTCCAAGAGTGCTGGAAGTTGGGCTCAAAGGCAGGGATGGTCCTGGGGGTTGTGTTGTCTCCGGCTCCTGGTTTGCTGTTGCTGGGCGAGTTGATGGATTCTGCCCAACAGCAGTGGTGCTGGGGTTAAGACTAAGTTGCGTGTAGTCGTGGAGGAATATCCTGGAACATAGCTAGTGTTCGGCGTGATGGTGGAGGGGATTTTGTCTGGTTGTGCTGGGTTGAGCTCACAGCAAAGTGGATGGGCTTTTGTCTCGTTGCAGGCGCCGTTGTAGCTACTCTGGAATGATGCTTGAATTGTTCTTCATATCCTGCTGCTGTTACCAGATAAGTGTTCTTTGGATCCCACTGCTGATTCACCAGATATGTTGCATGGTGTGTTCACAACATATGGTTAGTGTCCGAGTGGTAGCAACTTCTCTGGAGGTGTGGAAACAAGCGAGCAGTTTCTTCTCTTTATTATCTCCCGCTCTCCGAAGAGGAATGGTTCATTACATACATCAGTCTGGCAAGGTTGCTGACAAGGGAAAAATATTTACATGGTCGCTGTTTCCAGCTAAACATCGAAATGATTTTATTTTACATGCAGGGATAACAGAGGATGATGATACATCACTTGTATCATTTATATATATGTGTCTGACTGTGGACTGGTGCGAAAAATAACCTTGTGGAAATTTATTGTCAAAATGCCAATATCTTCGTTGACAGAAATCAAGGTTTGGTGACAGCTGTGCATGTCCGAGGTCATGACCCTTTGGAGTCTCAGGACAATAGACTTGACTGCGACACTTGACCTTGGTGTCTGTCAGGTCTTGACTACCATCTTACTTTGTTGTGGTGCAAGCATGTGCATATGTATGAGCGTACTTGTCTAGATGTAGGTAGAAAGGAGACTGCATCATTCTAGAAGTTCTCCAACAATTCTTCTCCCCCACCATAGGGTATTAGAAAAAAAAAAAAAAAAAAAAAAAAAAATCATCAGAGAAGTGGTACAGAACAGTACTAAGAGTGGGGTGACAGCATGACAGACAGTTGCAGTTTGATAATCATCATTTCTCTATTAATAGAGATTTCCTCTATCGCAAAGTGATGTGGGCTCTGGTCTGTAGGGGCACCCTATATAGACCCTAAAATATCAGCTGCAGGCTACTGAGCAGCTTTTAACCCCACAATAACCTGCTAATGCCCCAGACAGGGTATTGCAATCTTGATTATATATTTACCTAATCATAGTATGCCTATCCATCCACTGAATGAACAAAAAGGTGAGGGGGTTATATTGATATGGTAATAATTATGAAAAATTAAACATATTTACATTAATGGCTGTTCAATCTATAGATGGATAGGGTGGTGTGAGAGGTGAATGCAAGGGTAGTGGGTCAGGGGTTGGAGATGGTTAAAGAAAATGGAGAAAAGTGGGAGATAAGCCAGTTATTGTTTGCTGACGACACTGTGCTTGTAGCAGGATCAGAGGAGGGATTGATGAAGTTAGTGACAGAGTTTGGGAAGGTGTGTGAAAGAAGGAAGCTGAAGATAAATGTGGGCAAAAGTAAGGTGATAAGATGTACAAGGGGAGAGAGTGGGATCAAACTGGAAGTGAGTATTAAGGGAAAGAGACTGGAGGAAGTGGATATTTTAGATACTTGGGTGTGAATGTGGCAGGAAAGGGAGGAGTAGGGGTGGAGGTAGAATGTAGATTGAGAGAAGCGAGTAAATGCCTTGGTGGATTAAAATGTAATGAGAATTAGGCAATTGGGAATGGATGCTAAGAGGAGATTGTATTTACCTAGTTGTATTTTATAGGAAGGGGAGCTACGCTCGTGGTGTCCCGCCATTGTATCTCAGTGTCTAGTTTGCTCTTAAATTCATGAATGGTTTTTGCGCACATTATTTTTTTGTCCAGTTTGTTCCAAGTGTCCACCACTCTATGTGGAAAACTGTTTTTCTTCAGATCTCTTCTATAACTTTTTTTATTTTCTTTCCATGTCCTCTTGTGTTTCTCTTGTCCCAGTTTAAGAAGTCCTCTCTATCGAGTATTTCTGTGCCATTCATGATTCTGTAGATGGTCAGTAGGTCCCCTCTCTCTCTTCTTTGCTCCAGAGCCATTAACTCCAGTTTAGCCAGTCTCTCTTCATATGACAAATTTGAAAGTGGAGGGGCCATTTTTGTGGCTGCTCTCAGAATTCTTTCTATTTTCTTTATATTCTTTTTGGTACTGGGTGAACACAATATCGCCACATATTCTAGTCTAGGCCTTATCAGTGTGACTAATATTTTTTTTAATAATTTCTTCATCCAAATATGTAAATTCCACTTTTATTGATCTTAGCAAGTTGTAGGATTCTCTGACAATTTTGTTTATCAGTTTGTCATAGGACAAGTCGTTTGAGATAATTACACCCAAATCTTTTCTGGATCCCACTTTTTTTACCTCTTTAGTTCCAATTTTATATTGTCCTGATATTTTATTTTTACTTTTTCCAAACTCCATTATGCTACACTTATTAATGTTGAAGTCCACTTCCCATTTCTGACTCCAGTTCCATAACTTATTCAGGTCTTCCAGTAGTGATTCACAATCCATTTAAGTTATTACTTAACAATTTAGTATCGTCTGCAAAGAAGCTCATGTAATTTTGCACATCATCATCCATGTCATTCACATAAATAGCAAAGATTATTGGAGCCAATACAGATCCTTGCGGAACTCCACTGATCACCTCCTAACCCGAATATTTTTCTTTGAGTATTACTGTCATCTTTCTACCAATAAGGAAGTTCTCCATCCATTTTAGTAGGTTCCCTTGTATCCCTCCTATATGTTCCAGTTTTTTTAATAATATTTTGTGTGGTACCTTGTCAAAAGCTTTTGGTAAGTCCAGGAAGGCACAATCAGCCCATCCATTTCTTTCTTGCACTATGTCTATTAATCTTGAGTAAAAACATATTAAGTTTGTGGTACATGATCATCCTTGTCTGAACCCAAATTGTCTTGGGTTTATTATATTATTTTCTTCCAGGTGTTTTATCCATCTATTCTTGATAATTTTCTCACAAATTTTTGCTATAGTGCTTGTTAGTGAGACCAGTCTATTGTTAGTTGGTTCTTCCTTGTTTTCTCTTTTATATATAGGTACAATTTGAGCATTTTTCCAGTCTATTGGTATTTTTCTTACTTTACATGAGCAACTTGTGTTATGTATTTTGTCCATTAGTTTTTCTTTGCATTCTTTTAGAATCCAATTTGCAATTCTCTCCGGGCCATGTGATTTCCTGACATCAAGGTTTGATAGGTGTTCCATTATTTCTTTTTGTGTTATAATCTCACTTATGGGGGGAGATCGCCTTTCATTTCCTTCATCCCAATATTGTGCCTTCTCTCTAGTGGAAACAGACTTGAAGTGATTATTCATGACTTTCGCCATTTCTAAATCTTCTGTGTATTCTATATTTCCTTGAAGTTTATTGTTCACATATCGATAGAATAGCTTGGGTTGCTCTTTGCATTTATCTATAATGTCTTTTTCATAGGTCCTTTTTTCCTGTCTTCACACTTTTACATACTCATTTCTATAGTTTATATGTACTTGCCATTTTCCATATTTTTTATCTTAACTCCATCTATTCCAAGCTCTGTCCCTTCTATCTTTTGCCTCACTGCATCTTCTGTTGAACCAGCATTTAATGTACACTCTCTAGCTTCTGCCTTGGTATGTACCTATTCACCCCTTCATTGTAATTTCCCATCAAGATATCCCATTTCTCTTCCTCTTTTGTCTCTTCCATGTAAATTTTTTCCTAATTTGCATTCTGAAGGAATTTCTTTAGTTTTCCAAAGTCCATTTTGCTGTACATCAATCTTCCTTTCCTATGCTTTTCATTTCTCTCCATGTATATTTCATCCTTTAGTTCAATCTCAAGAAATATATGGTTACTCTTACCATTTAGTGTCTTATATTGGATTTTATCCACAATTTTAGGTTCTGTGGTGGGGGAAAATTCCCTGTGGTGGGGGAAAAGAATACTGCCACCAAGTTTTCCCACTTGGATCGTAAGAGGCGAGAAGAAAGGGACGGGGAGAGGGACTAGGCATCCTTCTCCCTGTAGCCCCAAGGGGCAAATTCCTAAAAATCAAAGGAAAGGCATAAGGGGTGCTGGAGGGCCTCGGGCCAGCACCCTAAGGTTTGGGTCTTTTAATGTGTGTGGATGTGGTACAGATGAGAGTAAAAGGGAAGAGATAGGTAGTATGTTTGTGAGAAGAAAGTTGGATGTGTTGGCTTTGAGTGAAACTAAGTTGAAAGGGAAGGGTGAGTGTAAGTTTGGGAGTGTAAGTGGGAGGTTATCAGGAGTGAAGAGAGGGCGAGGGAGGGAAGGGGTGGCTATTCTAGTAAGTGAGGAGATAGGTAAAGGGGTAGTGGAGTGGAAGGAGGTTTCCTCAAGGATAATGTGGATGAAGGTGAAACTGGGAAAGGAGATGTGGGTCTTTGTAAGTGCATATGGGCCGGGCAGTGAGAAGAACATGGAAGAAAGGGAGGCCTTTTGGATAGATTTAAATGAGTGCATAGAGGGTTTAGGAAGAAATGTCAATGTAATAGTACTGGGAGACCTTAATGCTAGGGTGGGAAATGGTCCAATCGATGGAGTGGTTGGGAAGTGTGGAGTTCCAGGAAAGAATCGTAGTGGAGAGTTGATGGTGGAAATGTGTCTAGAAAGAGAGTTGATGATAGCAAATACAGTGTTTCGGAAGAAAGTCAAGCATAAGTACACATGGGAGAGGGTGGTGGAGGGAAGGGTGGTAGATAGAGCGCTAATGGATTACGTAGTGGTAAATAGGCTTATGATAGGAAGAGTTAAGGATGTACATGTGCTAAGGGGAGAGGGTGGGGGAATATGAGATAATTTTTTGGTGGAAGGTAAGCTGAGAGTGGAGGATAGATGGAGAAGGAGGAAGGGGACAAAAGGTAGGGAGGTTCTTAGAGTGAACTCCTTGAATGAAAAGGAAAAGGAGAAGGAGTACGAAAAGAAGCTGAAGGAGGAGTGGGAGGGAGTAAAGGATAGAGCAGAGATGGGTGTGGAGGAGGAATGGGGATGGTTCAAGGAGGGAGTCTTAAAGTGTGCAAGGATGGTGTGTGGAACAAGAAGGACAGGGGGAAATAGAAGAAAGGGTAGTGAATGGTGGGATGAGGAAACAAAGAAGGCTGTAGAAGAGAAGAAGCGAGCATTCACAGATTGGTTACAAAAGAGGACAGGGGAGTCATATGAGACGTACAAAGAAAAGAAAAGAGAAGTAAAGAAAAAGGTAAAGGAGGCAAAGAGGAGAGCAGATGTGAAATGGGGTAGGAGTATGACAGAAAATTTTGAAAGTAATAAAAAGATGTTTTGGAAAGAAATTAAGAGAGGAAGAGGAGGCGAATCAAGTAGGGAAGAAAAGGTAAAAGGTACAGATGGAGAGTTGATAATGGAAGAGATGGCAGTGAGGGGAAGATGGGCAGAATATTTTAGGGAGTTGCTGAATGTGAAGGAGGATAGGGAAGGAAAGATAGCTGCAGTGGGAAATGCGAAGAAAATGAGAGTGATGAGTGAGGAGAATGGAGGAGAAATAAGGAAGGATGAGGTGAAGGCAGCTGTAAAGATGATGAAAGCAGGTAAGGCACCTGGTCTGGATGGATGTCATGCAGAATGTCTGAAAAAGGGAGGTGCAGTGATGGTGGACTGGTTGGTGAGGTTATTTAATGTTTGCTGGAGAGAGGGTAGAGTACCGGAGGACTGGAGTAGTGCCTGTATAGTTCCTCTTTACAAGGGAAAAGGGGACAAGTGTGAATGTAGTAATTTCAGAGGGATTAGCCTGTTAAGTGTAGTAGAGAAGGCTTATGGGAGGATCTTAATTGAGAGGATTAGGAGAGGAACAGAAGGAGTAATTGGTGAGGAACAGTGTGGATTTAGGACGGGTAGAGGTTGTGTAGATCAGATCTTTGTGGTAAGACAGATATGTGAGAAAGCTATAGGAAAGGGGAAGGATGGTTTGGGCTTTCATGGATCTGGAAAAGGCTTATGATAGGGTAGACAGAAAGGCACTGTGGGAGGTTATGCAGATTTATGGGATAGGAGGAAAGCTTTTGGGAGCTGTCAAGAGTTTTTATGAGAGTAGTAGAGCATGTGTTAGGATTAGAAATGGAGAGAGTGAATGGTTTGAAGTAAAGATGGGACTTCGTCAAGGATGCGTTATGTCGCCCTGGCTGTTCAACTTATACATGGATGGGGTGGTGCGAGAGGTGAATGCTAGGGTAGTGAGTCAGGGATTGGAGATGGTTAAAGAAAATGGAGAAAAGTGGGAGGTGAGCCAGCTGTTGTTTGCGGACGACACTGCGCTTGTGGCAGGGTCAGAGGAGGGATTGAGGAAGCTGGTGGCAGAGTTTGGGAGAGTATGTGATAGAAGAAAGCTAAAGATAAATGTGGGTAAAAGTAAGGTGATGAGATGTACAAGGGGTGAAAGTGGCAGTAGACTGGAAGTGAACATTAAGGGAGAGCGACTGGAGGAAGTGGATAGTTTTAGATACTTGGGTGCAAGTGTAGCAGGAAAAGGTGGAGTGAAGGTGGAGGTAGAATGTAGATTGAGAGAAGCGAGTAAATGCCTTGGTGGTTTAAAGAGTGTAATGAGGAATAGACATTTGGGAATGGATGCGAAGAGGAGACTGTATGAAGGAGTGATTGTGCCAACAGCACTGTATGGGGCAGAAACGTGGAACATAAGAGAAGAAGAGAGAAGGAGTTTGAATGTGTTTGAGATGAGGTGTCTGAGAAGTATGGTGGGGGTTACTAGGCTGGATAGAGTGAGAAATGAGGAGGTGAGGAGGAGAACAGGGGTGAAAAAGGAGTTGGGAGATAGGGTTGATGAAAGAATATTAGGATGGTTTGGACACATGGAAAGAATGAGTGAAGAAAGACTAGTAAAAGAGGTATGGAAGGCAGATGTGGAGGGAGTGAACATGAGGGGACGTCCTAGGATGAGGTGGATGGATGGGGTGAAGGGGGCTTTGGGGAAGAGGGGAATGTCTGTTGAGGAAGGAAGGGAGAGGACGGAAGACAGAGGTGAGTGGAGAATGGTTGTATATGGATGATGTTGTGACTGCATGAGGAGGAATGGGCGGGGAAGTGGGGGGTGGGGTAGTATGTGTGAGTAAATTTTGACGCAGCCCGAAGGGATTTCTCCCCGTCCTCGCCTTATATGCAAAGGGGGACGGAGAGGGGGGGTCGCCGATTAAATGAAGCGGCCTTGCTGTGGATGTACTGTGTCTTGCGACACTGCTTCTGACCCAGGGCGGTGGGCAGGGTGCAGGGATGACCCGTCATCGAGGAGGTGCTCAGATGAGAGGAAGGGTGGGAGGGGTGTGGAGTGTATTTAGGGATGAAATGGGTGGGAGTGTTTTTATGCCTTTCCCTTTTGGGCTACCTCCCTTGGAAGGGGGAAAAGCCTTGGTATATGTATGTATGTATGTAGTCTTGATGGCTCCTCATTATTTCTGTATCTGGTATTTTCACTGACCCATTGTGTCATTGTATGTTCCATGGTCATGTCTAGTAATACATTACCACTCAAGTCTTCTCTGCCTTTCACTGTCATATCCTCCCAACAAATTTCTCTGCAGTTGAAGTCCCCCATAGTTACCAGGTTACTTCCATTAGTATCTCATTTGATGAATGCCTTGTATCTTCTAGCATTTTCATATGCTCGTTCTCTTTCCCAGCATTCATTTTTGGGGGGTACATAAGTCACCAACAGCACTGTATGGGGCAGAAACATGGAACATAAGAGAGGAAGAGAGGAGTTTGAATGTGTTTGAGATGAATTGCCTGAGAAGTATGATAGGGGTTACTAGGCTATATAGAGTGAGAAATGACGAGGAGAACAGGGGTGGAAAGGGAGTTGGGAAATAGGGTTGACGAAAGAGTAATAGGATGGTTTGGACACATGGAAAGAATGAATGAAAAAATAGTAAAAGAGGTGTGGAAAGCAGAGGTGGAGGGAGTGAACATGAGGGGGCATCCCAGGATGAGATGGATGGATGGGGTAACAGGGGCATTGCAAAAGAGAGGAATGTCTGTTGAGGAAGGACGGGAGAGGACAGAAGATAGGGGTGAATGGAGAGGGGTCGTGTATGGATGATGCTGTGATGCATGAGGGGTAGTAGGTGGGGGATGGATGGCGAGAGAGTATGTATGAAAAATAAATTGATGCAGCCTGAAGAGATTTCTCCCTGTTTTCTACTTTTCTGCTTGAAGGGATGGAGAGGGGGGGGTTGCTGAATTAATAAAGCGACTTTGCTGTGGATGTGCTGTGTCTTGTGACACTGCTTCTGACCCAGGGCAGTGGACAATATGCAGGGATGTCCCGTCATCCAGGAGGTGCCGAGATAAGAGGGAGGGAAGAGGATAGAAGGGAGTGGAGTATGTAGGGATTGAAGTGGGTGGGAGTGGTTTTCTATGCCTTTTTCTTTTGGCCACCTCCCGTGTAAGGGGGAAAAAGCCTTTGGTATATGTATGTGTGTATGTACATTAATATCAAACTTTCCAAGGTTTGTGAAGATAGATTCTTGATATGCCATGGTCTTGTAGTAGGGTATACTCGGAAATTGATTGTGTCGGTCCCATCAAAAATCTTTTAAATGGGGGTCTGTTAAATTGAGGGGTGAGCATACAAGAGAGGAGCTATGCTCATATGGTCCTGCCTCTTGTTCTCCAATAAATTGTATCCAAATAATGTCACCTGCAGACAACAACTGGCTCATCATGGTTTTTCTCCACTAACTTTCCAATTTCATAGCTGTTTAGCACTCACATTTACCTCTGTGTTTACCCCATCCACATGTTGAACAACCATGGTCATGTAACACAACCTACGTTCAACCTCACCCTTGTTTCACACCATTCACTGTCTCCATTCTCTACACAAGCTTTACTCATGTGGAAGCTCTTGACTGCCCTCAGCAGACATCTCATAACCTCATTAAGCCATTGTTATTAGTTTAATGATAGATGAATGAAGAAAATTACTCAAATTACACAATTGTGTTAACTAAGGTAAATAAACACAAAATGAAATCTGAAATCATATTCTATCATTTCAGGAATGAAGACATCCAACATTACTCAGCGAACAAAACAGGTTAGAGTAAAGATTGAGACTCAACAGAGCATCGGGTCTGTGTGGCATATCTATGTGTTCACAGGAATTGGATTAAGTCTCTTCCTTGTCATTGCAACTTTCGTCATAAAAAGAATGCTTGATAAGTAAGTTGATTGTGTATATATATATACGTAATTTTTCCATCTCCTTTCATTGTAAAAAAAAAAAAGAAAAAAAAAAAAAAAAATCAATTCCATAAAATGAATACAGGGAGTCCTTGATTTATGATGGTCTTGGCTTCCATCATTTTGTGGTTACAACACTGATAGCAGTGCATTGAAGTAAAGGAAAGCAATCACTATGGAAGGTACTTACATAAGCTGGTTCAGACATATGCCAAAAATTGGTTTATGATGTGTAGGAATTGAACTCCGTCATAACTTTAGGACTCCCATGTAATCACAAACCTACCAATTTAAAGTTTGTTATCTATAACAGATCCTTGACCTTAGAGAAAGAAGATGAAGGTGATGAGCCGCTCCTTGGTGGTGATGATGATAACATTTTTGGTGGAACAGGACCTAATGACATGGAAAGCTCAATTGGAAGCAGGGGAAGTGGTGCGCAAAGTCCAGCACAGGTGGTTCAGACAACAATGGGAATTGGAGTATTGCAGACTGGACCTTCACCAAATATGCATGTGAGTTATTCACAGTCACTTATGTGTATAGTTATCCCTTGATTAAAATGTGAGGGAACATAGGTGGGATAAATATGATAAATATTTATACATACATATACCAAGCCTTTTTCCCCCTTACAAGGGAGGTAGCCAAAAAGAAAAAGGTATAAAATCATTCCCACCCATTCCATCCATAAATACACTCCACTCCCCTCCGCCCTCCCTCTTATCTTAGCACCTCCTGGATAATCGGTCATTCCTGCACCTTGTCCACTGCCCTGGGTCAGAGGCAGTGTCTCAAGGCACAGCACATCCATAGCAAGGCTGCTTCATTAAATCGGCAACCCCCCTCTCCATCCTCCCATGCATAAAAGGAGAAGACAGGGAGAAATCCCTTCAGGCTGCATCGAACATTTATACTGTAATTTAATGTAAGACTTACCAAGGATGAAGATAATCTATGTATAATGGTGGTAGTGTTTGGGGAGGAACTGTTTCTATATTCCTATTTTCTAGAGTTGTGGGTGGTTTGAAATTTGTTTGGAGAAGTGATTGTTAATGATACCGTACTGCTGTTTTGATGATTGTGTTTTCCCGTGGGTAGCTCTAACTTGTTCATGTGTTGGGGTTGGGGTTCAGTTTTGAAGCTTGGATGGCCGTTGTATTTACCTAGTTATATTATACGGGAAGGGAGCTATGCTCATGGTGACCCGTCTTTGTATCTCTCAGCATCAAGTTTTTTCTTAAAATCTTGAATAGTGTTTGCACACACTGTTTCTTTGTCTAATTTGTTCCAAGTATCTATCACTCTGGGAAGCTATTTCTTTTTAGATCTCTTCTGTAATTATCTTTTTTTAACTTCTTTTTCATGTCCTCTTGTTTTTCCATTGTCCCATTTTAATAAATAATTTTTATCTAAGATTTCCATTCCCTTCATAATTCTATAGATAGTTAGTAGGTCTCCTCTTTCCCTTCTTTGTTCCAGAGTTGGTAGTTCTAATTTGGACAGTCTTTGTTCATATGTCATTTTGGAAAGAGTTGGTGCCAGCTTTGTTGTTGCTCTTTGTATTCTTTCTAACTTCTTTATATTCTTTTTGGTACTGGGTGTCCATAGTGTTGCTGCATACTCGAGTTTTGGTCTATTAGTGTAGTTATTTTATTTATTTATTTATTTATTTTATATTTATTTATTTTGTTTTTTATCATTTCCTCATCCAAATAGGCAAATGCCACTTTTATTGACCTCAGTAAATTATAGGTTTCTCCGACTATTTTATTAATATGCTTATCCGGTGTCATGTCTTTGCTGATCATTACTCCAAGGTCTTTTTCCAAGTTTACTTTTTTTTTTTTATCTTTTCTTCACCAATTTTACTCTCGATGTTCTGTTTTTACTTTTTCCAAATTCCATTATACTTTATTTCTTGATATTGAATTTCACTTCCCACTTTTGAGTCCATTTTCAGATCTTGTCCAAGTCTTGTTGTAATGAGTTGCAATCCTCTTCTGTTTTTACTTTAGTATTTTTGCATCGTCTGCAAAGAAATTCATTTAACACTACTCCTTCGTCCATGTCATTTATGTATACAGACGCTCCTCAACTTACGTTTTAGTTACGTACCGAAAGGCCGAACGTAAGTTGAAAATGAACGTAAGTTGTTACTGTACTATATATCCATAAATTCTATTACCGTATCTTATAAAACACCCCTAAATCATTAATTATACACATAACATTGTAAAATAATAACATTAATTTCAATTAAATTAAATTCAAGCAACATAAATTGAGATGGTGAAGGAGGAGGGGGAGGATGATGAGGCTAGGTATTATCAGTTTATCGTTTGTGAAATGTAAACAATGGACGCAGCGTCATGCGCAAGTATCGTTTGAACTATGGAGAGTGCGCTAAACTAAAAAATTCACTCATTTTTTTTTTTTTTTTTTTTTACAATTTTTTTTTACAGGTCAAACGTAAAATAAAAAAAACGTAAAACGAATGAACATAAGTAGAGGAGCGTCTGTATAGCAAACATGATCGGGGCCAGTACTGATCCCTGTTGGACACCACTTATTATTTCTTCCCAATTAGAGAATTTGTCTCTAATTACTACTCTCATTTTTCTCCCAGTCAGGAAGTCTTTCATCCATTCCAATAATTTTCCTCTGATGCCACCTATTGATTCTATCTTCCTTATTAGTTTATTGTGTGGTACTTTATCAAATGCCTTTTGAAGGTCAAGAAAGGCACAGTCTGCCCAACCATCTCTCTTTTGTGTTATGTCTATTAATCTTGAGTAGAAGCAGATCAGGTTTGTTGTACATGATCTTCCTTGTCTGAATCCAAATTGATTTGGATTCAGTATAGTTTTTTTTTTTTTTTTTTCTTTATTTTCTCCAAATGTTTAACCCATCTATTTTTGATTACCTTTTCGCAAATTTTTGCTACTGTGCTTGTCAGGGAGACTGGTCTGTAATTTGATGTGTCTTACTTGTTTCCTCCCTTATAAATTGGTACAGTGTTTGCCTTCTTCCAGTCCTGTGGCACTTTTCCTTCTTTAAGTGAGAATTTAATTATATTGTATATTTTGTCTGTTAATTCTTCCATGCATTCTTTCAGTATCTAATTCGCAATTCCGTCTGGACCATGTGATTTTCTGATGTTGGGTTTTGATTTGGTCGCTGATTTCCTTTTGTGTTACAATTATTTCTTTCAATGAGGGGGATCTCTCTCTCTATTTCCTCACAGTTAGGTGAGTTTTCTATTGTGAATATTGATTTGAAATGGTTGTTCATAATTTCAGCCATTTCTTCTGTATATTCATGTTTACCTTGGTGCAGCTTTTCTATTTCTTGTTTGTTTTTCAGTTTGCCATTTACATACCTGTAAAAGAGTTTGGGTTCTTCCTTGCATTTTATTATTATTATTATTTTTTTTCCATAGGTCTCTTTTCATCTCCGCATATTTTTACATACAGGTAAACGTCGACTTACGATGGCCGCGACTTACGATTGTTCGACTTTACGATGACGACGACGACGACGACATGATAATTTAACCCCTTCCATACGGTGCCGCACACGTAGGCGTCATGAGGAGCAAGTGGATTCGCGACGCTGCCATATCGGCGTCTTGATTATATTTATTGTAGTCGCCCCTGTGTTTTTACATTCTCTCAAATGTGCCCTGAATCTCATTCTCTGTGGTTTTCAAAATTCGCGGGTGAAAGAGAGAACGATCGATATAAGCGGTGACTATATTTTATGATGCGAGTATTATTACGTCACGTCGTACGGCTGGCATTGGCTGCTGCCCGCGAGATTTAAGTCCGTACTGAAAATACATATTATAGTGTTTGAATATGGTAAAAAGGATAAAAATAATTAAATAAACTACTGTACATGTTTAATAGGCTATATTCAGTATCTCTGGTGGTTAATATACAGGTAGGCTAGGTACAGTGACAACGGAACAGTGATACACAAATTGGGGATCGACTTACGATGAAATCGTCTTACGATGGCTCTATCGAAACCTAATGCCATCGTAAGTCGACGTTTACCTGTACTCATTTCTTTGTTTGATGTATGTTTGCCATTTGTTTGTTTTCTTGTCTCTTTTCCATTTCTTCCAAGCTTTGTCTCTTTTATCCTTAGCCTCACTACACCTTTTGTTGTACCAGCTTTTTATGTATGTTCTTTCCATTTATTGTTGTGGTACGTATTTATTTACTCCCTCATTGTAAATTTCCTTTAGTATGTTCCATTTCCCTTCCATCCCTGTTTCTTCATTTAGGAATTTTTCCCAGTTGGTGTTGCAAAAGAATTTTTTGAGTTTCTCAAAATTTTTGTTGTTGTACCGTATTTTCCGGCGTATAGTGCGTGACTTTTTTCCGTTGGAAGGGCCTAAAAATGGGGGGTGCGCGTTATCCGGTGGTGCGCATTATCTACGGCCTACGATAAAAATTCTGCAGCTGTGTGTGTAATTTTTTTTCACAACAACGTGACGATGTTGGCTGTCACAAAGTTGGGAGGCACACTTCTCTGTGACGTTCTGTGAGAACAAGAACAACAGCCATGGTGACATGAAAGAATATGCCAGCATGGGCTACTGTATATAAATATTTGGTATAGGTAGGTATCTATCGAATCTTATTTTTCATGTTTAAATAGGCCTAAACACCATGAAACATGATCAATATTCATGATATTTGCCCATGTTCACAGCATCCTAGTTTGAATTTTTATGTTTGCTTTGTTGCTTCACTTTAGGTATGGTACAAATTCCGTCGCGGCCATTCATAAAATCGTGTCAAACTACAACACCCTCTTTCGGGAGTTATATTAACTAAACGTCACCTCGATGAGAGACTGTCCTATTTCACCACTGTCATTGCAGGTTCAAAGCTAAAATGAAACAGTCTGTAGTTTGTTTCAGTATTAAATAAAAAAAAATGGTGAAGACGAATTATTTCCTTAAGATATAAAATGAACATTTTCTGTAAAAACCTCGAAATTTTTCTGTATATTTTACTTTCAATAAACTCTTTTAGATCATATTTCCAAACTATTTAAGCTACAAAGTAATAAGGGACCAACGCACAACATGAGTCATATACTGGTACATGTAGTTCCGACTTTTTCTTAGTTGTGTCCTGATTGATGTCTAAACTGACACTTAATTTAGTGATAAATCAACAGATTTCCCAGCGGTGGCTCTAGCCAATGAAAAATACTTCTCCATGTAACCTCGTTCACATGATATAAATACCGAGGTAAAACTACGTTATAGACAAATGCGATCGGGCATGTGCGTTATACGTCGGTGCGCGCAATCTGTGTATTGAGATAACGAAGTGCATGGGCGCGCATTTTAAGCCGGAAAATACGGTACATTAGTCTTCTTTTTCTAAGTTTATCATTTCTGCTTTGATCCATTTCCTCTTTCAACTCCAATTTTATTAGTACATGGTCACTCTTTCCTATCGGAGATTTGTAATAAATTTTATCGACAATCTCAGGCTCTGTCGCAAGTATTAAGTCCAGCCTTGATGGTTTTTCAGTACCTCTGTATCAGGTATTTTCTCTTATCCACTGAGTCGTTGTGTATTCAGTGGTCATGTCGAACAGGACCTTGCCCCAGAGTTCCTCTCCACCCTTCACTGTCATTTCCTCCCAAGATATTTCTTTTGAATTAAAATCACCCATAATTACTCTATTTCCTCTGTCCTTCAGTATATTAGTGAATTTGTATTTTGTATCTTCTAATATTTTGGAATGATCACTTTCTGTCCAGAACATTGTTTTGGGGGGCCACATGCACCACTACAAATTTCTTGCTCTTCACATGTTTGCTTTCAACTTGTATCATAATTGATTCTACATTATTTTTTCCTTCAGTTATTTTTGTTACATTTAAATCTTTATTAGTCAAAATTAATACTCCACCACCCTGTTTATCCTTTCTGTTCTTTGTCCAGCAGTTGTATAAACCTTGTCCCACAGTGTTGGGTGGTGGAGTACACTTTAGTTTCCACTGTTCCCATCATGTCGGGTTTTTCTAAGGCCAGGTAATCATTTAATTCATTCAATCTTGAAGTTATTCCATCTATATTGGTATAAGCCATTTTTAATTTCCTTTCTCCTTGTCTTTTTCTGTCTTTGTTTCCTTTTTCCTTATATACCATTTTCTCTGCCTCAGGTCCACCACTCTAAAAAAAAATAGTTTTTTTCAGTTTCAGTTCTCTTTTCGTTTTTTTCATTTGCTTCATTTCTAAGTTCTTTTTCTTTTTCTTCCCCACTCATTTCTTTTTTTATCCATATATTTTTGTAATGTTCACTATTTGCTAATTTCGTTGTTCTGGATAGTATTTCCTCTGCAATTGTTTGAGATATAAGCTTTACTTTCAGTGGCCTGTATTGTTTTTCTTTAAAGTATCTGCCTATCCTATATAGGTTTCCTCTATTTCTCTATCCAAGCCTTGTCCTTCCGCTTGTAATTCTTTCAGAATTTCCTTAGCAATCTCTTTCCCCTCCTTTTCCCTCGGATATCTGGGTACATCATGCTTCTCTTTAATGCTTTGTGTGTGTTATGTGGTGTATATTGATAGGCACTTATACAAGTATTTATTATAGTTATTCTGAGATTATTTTCTAATTTTGAATCAAAGTTTTAAAAGGTGGTGGAGGGTAGGTTGCCATACATGGCTACCTCCCTTATAAAGTGGGAAAAACCTTTTGGTATATAGATACATACAGATAGAAATTATGGTTATAGTTTGAATAAAGTATGATGCAAAGAATTTTAAGAATCATGAATTCTTATATTAATAGCAACTTATGTCTTGAAGGTTGATAGCATGGAAACACCTCATGAAGGTAACGTTTTTAATAATGTGGACAGTGAGGATGAAAACCCGATTCACAGAGAGAAGCATACCCAACCAGCTATTGCATCAGCCCCTCCTGCTGGTAGCAATCTAGTATTAGGTAAGTTGCAATGAGTGTATTAACAAATGGAAATGAAAGTTATATAGTTGATCAAATTTTTAATGATTGGTTTGGTTTAACATCACAAACTCTTCCTGGGCCAGGATGGTGGCTTGTCATGGAGGGCTTTTTTAAATGGGGAATTTAATTTAGTGTGCTCTTAGTATGAACTCGTTCGTTTCCCTTTTAAAAGATCTCCTAGCTCTTTGCAGATGAAGGGTATCTGTCTCCTACCCACTACCTGGCTCAGAAGCAATGTACCGTATTTTTCGGACCATAAGGCGCGGGCAAAATCCTTAAAATTGGCCAAAATTGGGTGGTGCGCCTTATCGTGAGGTGCGCCCTATGTGTGGCTTCATTGCAAAAAAATGCCTCGGACAGTGACGTACCACAGTCAAACCTCAGTTATCGAACGCTTCTGTTCTCGACCAAATCGGTTTTCGACCAAAAAGTTCGAGAATTTTACGTCTCAGAACTCGACCAAATTTCGGCTCTCGAACAAACCGAAAGAAGCCGAGCGTACCCGAACGCGGCTCACTCGCGAGCCAAGAGAACTCGAACGCTAAGGACGCTTCCTCCGTAGCACATTTGCGATCAAAGTTCATTCCGAGCAGACGTGTTCGTTCTTATTTACGTAAATCTAACTTTTTTTCATCTTTGCATCGTGTATTAGCCCCTAATCATGGGTCCAAAGAAAGCAAGTTCAAGTGGTGAAGAAAAGAGGAAAGTAGTGCGCAAAACTATTGAATTTAAAAAAGAATTAATAGCAAAATATGAATCTGGCGTTCGTGTGTCTGCGTTGGCTAAGGAGTTTGGGATGGCGAAATCGACGATAAGCACCATCCTAAAAAATAAAGACCAGGTTAAAGCAAGTGATGTGGCTAAAGGATCAAGTGTTTTTAGCAAACAAAGGCCACAGGTATTGGAGGAAGTGGAGAAACTTTTGCTGATTTTCGTAAATGAGAAACAGTTAGCAGGTGATACTCTTAGTGAAGATGCAATTTGTGCCAAAGCAAGACAATTGTATGAAGATTTGATAAAAAAAGATCCTAGCATTATTCCGGAAGGGTTTGATTTTAAAGCAAGCAGAGGGTGGTTTGAAAAGTTTAAGAAAAGAAGTGGGATACACTCCATTGTTCGTCATGGGGAAGCAGCAAGTTCAGATAAGGAAGCCGCGGAAAATTTTAAAGTGGAATTCGCTGATTACATCAAGGCCGAGTAAAAATTAGAAAAAGTTGTTTTTTAGACTTGGAACGGATTAAAATTATTTACATTGATTATAATGGGAAAAATTGTTTTGGTTTTCGAACAAATTGCTTTTCGAACAGCCTTCTCGAACGGATTATGTTCGAAAACCGAGGTTTGACTGTATTTTCACACGTTTCGTAGCTAGCCTGCCGACGGGGACAGTGCATAGGCCTAGCAAAAGTTACAACCAAGATGCATGTATCTTGACAAGAAAATTGCGAAAACTTCGACAGTTTTCGAGTCCATGCCACCGCATTCATTAACATTATCATGGCTATGACATGATAGCGTCTACAACAAAGACAGCCATTCTACATTGGTTTAGTCTCGCTCCACTCCGACTGTAGTCATTTGGGTATTTTTTAAGTTTCGACCATGGGCGCAATATAGTAATAGAAAATGAATGATTAATTTTGTAAATTAAAATGTATCAACATAAGATGCAATTTTGTGGGCGAAAAAAAAAAAAAAAACTTGCTACATACATACATACATACATATACCAAGGCTTTTTCCCCCTTCCAAGGGAGGTAGCCAAAAAGGGAAAGGCATAAAAACACTCCCACCCATTTCATCCCTAAATACACTCCACACCCCTCCCACCCTCCCTCTCATCTGAGCACCTCCTGGATGACGGGTCATCCCTGCACCCTGCCCACCGCCCTGGGTCAGAAGCAGTGTCGCAAGACACAGTACATCCACAGCAAGGCCACTTCATTTAATCGGCGACCCCCCCTCTCCGTCCCCCTTTGCATATAAGGCGAGGACGGGGAGAAATCCCTTCGGGCTGCGTCAAAATTTACTCGCACATACTAACCCCCCCCCACCCCCCCGCCCATTCCTCCTCATGCAGTCACAACATCATCCATATACAACCATTCTCCACTCACCTCTGTCTTCCGTCCTCTCCCTTCCTTCCTCAACAGACATTCCCCTCTTCCCCAAAGCCCCCTTCACCCCATCCATCCACCTCATCCTAGGACGTCCCCTCATGTTCACTCCCTCCACATCTGCCTTCCATACCTCTTTTACTAGTCTTTCTTCACTCATTCTTTCCATGTGTCCAAACCATCCTAATATTCTTTCATCAACCCTATCTCCCAGCTCCTTTTTCACCCCTGTTCTCCTCCTCACCTCCTCATTTCTCACTCTATCCAGCCTTGTAACCCCCACCATACTTCTCAGACACCTCATCTCAAACACATTCAAACTCCTTCTCTCTTCTTCTCTTATGTTCCACGTTTGTGCCCCATACAGTGCTGTTGGCACAATCACTCCTTCATACAGTCTCCTCTTCGCATCCATTCCCAAATGTCTATTCCTCATTACACTCTTTAAACCACCAAGGCATTTACTCGCTTCTTGTGGCAGGGTCAGAGGAGGGATTGAGGAAGCTGGTGGCAGAGTTTGGGAGAGTATGTGATAGAAGAAAGCTAAAGATAAATGTGGGTAAAAGTAAGGTGATGAGATGTACAAGGGGTGAAAGTGGCAGTAGACTGGAAGTGAACATTAAGGGAGAGCGACTGGAGGAAGTGGATAGTTTTAGATACTTGGGTGCAAGTGTAGCAGGAAAAGGTGGAGTGAAGGTGGAGGTAGAATGTAGATTGAGAGAAAAAACCTTGCTACAAGCAAATATGCTAATGAACGAAGTCGGTAGCATAGGAACTGTATACCCCGCAAGCTGAGAGAGTGGTTGAAAAGCCCGCCAACGTCTCTCACGACGACGACAACGAGGACGAGCCGAATGACATTTAATTTGCAGGTAATGATTTATTAAACACAGGTTATGTTAGACGTTGGCATCTATCATAACAATCATGGCGTACAATTCGTCCGACAAGACTTTGTTAATTACGAAATCTGTTTTAGTACCTTTTTTCGTTTTTTATTTCTGCTCACAAAATTGCATATTACGTTGATACATTACAATTTACAAAATTAATAATTAATTTTCTATTGCTATATTGCGCCCATGGTCGAAACTAAAAATTTACCTTCATTTGCAATCTTGTGTTTTTACGTGAATAGAGAATTCCGGGAATAAAACTGCTAATGCCGGTTTTATTCCCTACAATTCCCGTAACGTGTTTATGTTGTTTTTTGGGGGTATTGGTAGGGCAGACCATCCATGGAGGTACTCTGATTTCACTGACCAAAATAAAAAAAATATATCATTTATTTTTGTAATTTTGCTAAATCCCAAACGATTTTTCTCATTCCACAACGAAAATGATCAGTTCTGAATGCACTCACATAAGCATGATTATCCGATGACGAGACCAGGTGCGCCTTATGGTCAGGTGCGCCTTATGTAAGGACGGGGAAGAGCAAATTACAGGTGCGCCTTATGGTACGAAGCGCCTTATGGTCCGAAAAATACGGTAGTAAGATTCAGCAAAGGGTCAAATTACAAAAGGTTGATGACCAGTTTGTTCTTTAGGTGATCAGTATTTTTAAGTTGGAGAGGTAATCATAAATGAAGTCTTCATCATGAATTGTGTATATGCAATATTGATGAATCATTGGATACATCTCAATTTCTTACAATGCCCTTTTTCTATAGGCCCAGGGTCAAGCATCTACCCAACATTACCCAAAATGTTTGATGAGGATTCAGGACAAATGGTACCAAGAACTATGTTTGCCCCGGCTAGCACACATGCACCACCTCAACGTACACTCAAGATTGACAACACCTATAATCCCAGGTAAAGATTGCTTCTGAGTTCATCCTAGGTAGATTGCTATCAGAAAAATGTAGATCTTGCAAAGGGAAACAACTGATTGATTCAGTTTAACTTTTGAACTCCATTAGAGGAAACTAGGATGGTACTTAATGGAAGACTTTTTGAAGCAGGGAATTTAATGTTATACCTAAGCTATGAACATGCATGCTGCAGACAGATTTCAAACCATCTCCACTCTCAACCTCTGCCAAGTAGTGATGCTCTAGCCTGCTCAGCCAGCAAGCTTCCCATTATGATTAGGAAAAGTTATAGTGTTATTAGAGGTAGAGTATAGGTAATAAAGGAATTGAAGTGTGTTATCATAGTGTGGTTTGTCCTGATGTCTGACATTTTATACTGTATTGTACGAACCAAGGTTTCATTTCAGTCAGCGATTGAGTGACTGTTACTTCCCATGCTAATCCTTTGCTATGCTTTGGGCATAAGTGTTGATTATGGTTTTAACTAAATGTCACATATATTGATTTATTCATATGTTCCCAATCTATAGGTTTACATGGTGGTGGAAGACTGTTCATGTGTGGGAAGGGATGACTGCAAACTCCAGCGTGTCTGACGTAGGTTTCCAGCACAACTTGCTCATCATTGCAGTGTTCACAGCATTGCCTATGATACAACTGGTGATGCATACTCTTCAGGTATTTACCTAGTGTCTAGTTTGCTCTTAAATTTATGTATGTTTTTTGCACACACTATTCTTTCATCCAGCTTGTTCCAAGTGTCCACCACTCTATGTGGAAAATGGTTTTTCTTCAAATCTCTTAAATAACTATCCTTTTTTAATTTCTTTCCATGTCCTCTTGTGTTTATCTTGTCCCAATTTAGTAAGTCCTCTTTATCAAGTATTTCCATGCCTTTCATGATTCTATAGATGGTCAGTAGTTGCCTCTCTTCTTTCTTCCAAAGTAACTTCACTTTAGCCAGTCTCTCTTCAAATGACAAATTTGAAAGTGCTGGCGCCATTTTCGTGGTTGCTCTCTGTATTCTTTCAATTTTCTTTATATTTTTCATTCTGGGTGACCATAATGTTGCAGCATAGCCCAGTCTAGGCCTTATTAATGAGACTAATATTTTTAAAATAATTTCTTCATCCAAATAGGCAAATGCCACTTTTATTGATCTTAGTAAGTTAGAGGATTCTCCGACAATTTTGTTTATTTGTTTATCAGAAGACAAGTCATTTGAGATAATTCGGGTTTGGACAGTTGCTCACTGGATAATTGCTCACCGGACAGTTGCTCACTGGATAATTGCTCACCGGACAGTTGCTCACTGGATAATTGCTCACCGGACAGTTGCTCACTGGATAATTGCTCACCGGACAGTCGCTCACTGGATAATTGCTCACCGGACAGTTGCTCACCGGAGAAGTAACAAATAGGGCATTTGCTCACCAAAGGATTATTTTAGTTATATTGAAGTTTAGTACAGCAATAATATACAAACAATATACAACCAAAATATCATAATACACAGGATTTTTTAGCTATATTGAAGTTTATTACAACAATAATACAGGATTTTTTGTTATATTGAAATTTATTAGTAGGATTATTTTAGTTATATTGAAGTTTATTACAGCAATAATATACAACCAAAATAACATAATATACAGGATTTTTTAGTTATATTGAAGTTTATTACAGCAATAATACAGGATTTTTTGTTATATTGAAATTTAGTACAGCAATAATAAACAATATACAAACTTTCATATTTATAAAATTATATAATTACAGCAATAATATACAAACAATATACAACCAAAATAACATAATATACAGGATTTTTTAGTTATATTGAAGTTTATTACAGCAATAATACAGGGTTTTTTGTTATATTGAAATTTATTACAGCATTAATACACAAATAATATACAAACTTTCATATTTAAAAAATTCAATACCAATTTTTGTTATATTGAAATTTATTAGTAGGATTATTTTACTTATATTGAAGTTTATTACAGCAATAATATACAAACAATATACAACTAAAATAACATAATATTCAGGATTTTTTAGTTATATTGAAGTTGATTACAGCAATAATACAGGATTTTTTGTTATATTTTGGCTCCTTGCTGAATCCCTTGAACGAGAAGTAGGCATCGTACGGGGTTTTTCGGGTAGATTACGTGGGAGTAGGGGGGGAAGTATCGGAATATAGTTTAGGCAATAGAAGCAACTT
The DNA here is from genome assembly GCF_046742065.1 of Oratosquilla oratoria. Classification (NCBI taxonomy): domain Eukaryota; kingdom Metazoa; phylum Arthropoda; class Malacostraca; order Stomatopoda; family Squillidae; genus Oratosquilla; species Oratosquilla oratoria. Next base: position 35,878,782 of record NC_134818.1, read on the forward strand.
AGAGAGGGATTGTGAAAAGAATCACCAAAGCAGGTGGAGGGAAGATAAACTTCAAGTTTACTATACAAATAGCAGGAGCATAATTAACAAAATTGATTTGCTGCGAGGTAAAGCATGCGTAGAAGGATATAATTGTTTCATAAGGATAGGGTTGGCAGGAATGGGGGAGGTGTAGCACTTTTCGTTAAAAATACATTAAACTGTATTATCAACAATTCGATTAAGGAGGAGGACTGTACGGAATCTATTTGAGTAGAGATTATAGGCAAGAATAAGAAAGTTATTATTGGCGTCTTGTATAGACCTAACCTCAGCATTGAGCAGACTGATTCCCTGATTCATGAAATTCACAGAGCGTCCCAGCACAAAAACGTTGTGATCATGGGAGATTTTAACTATAGAAACATTGACTGGGAAACTTTAATAGATCATGAAGCGAAGAAATTCCTAGATGTAGTACAGGATAATTTCCTAAAACAAGTGATTACCGATCCTACGAGGGGACAAAATACCCTGGACTTAATTTTAACAAATAATGAGCACCAAATTAGCAGCGAATGCAGTTGGCCACACCATTAGACTGGACTTGTAAACCACAAAGGACACTTCAATATTGGACCGGTAAAAGATCATTACAATATATTGATAGAAGAAATTTGTATTGAATTTTATAATTATAAAAAACTAAAATATGAAAGTTTGGATATTGTTTGTGTATTATTGCTGTAATAAACCTAAATATAACTAAAAAATCCTGTATATTGTTTGTTATTAAGTTCAAGAAAAGTACAAAATAATCCTTTGGTGAGCAAATGTCCTATTTGTCACTTCTCCGGTGAGCAATTGTCTGGTGAGCAATTATCCGGTGAGCAACTATTCGGTGAGCAACTGTCCTACACCCGATATAATTACTCCCAGGTCTTTTTCAGATCCTACTTTCTTTACCTCCTTAGTTCCAATTATATATTGTCCTAATATTGTTTTTTTACTTTTACACTCCATTATGCTACATTTCTTAATGTTGAAATCCACTTCCCACTTGTGACTCATGTCTGTCTATAGTGATTCACAGTCGGTTATGGTTTTCACTTTCCTCAACAATTTGGCACCATCTGCAGATAAGCTTGTGTAACATTCCACATCTTCATCCATGTCATTCACATAATAGCAAACATTATTGGAACCAATACAGATCCTTGCAGGACACCACTAATCACCTTCCTACCTGAATACTTTTCTCTGAGTACTATCACATTTTTCTACCGTGCAGGAAGCCCTCCATCCAGTTTAGTAGGTTGCCTTGTATCCCTCCTATGTTTTTTTTTTTTTTTTTTTAATAATTTTTTGTGTGGTACTTTGTCGAAGGCTTTTGTAAGCCTAGGAAAGCACAATCAACCCATCCATCCCTTTCTTGTATTATATCTATTAGTCTTTGAGTAAAAACAGATTAAATCTGTGGTACATGATCTTCCCTGTCTGAATCCAAATTGTCTTGGGTTTATTATATTATTTTCATCCAGATGTTTTACCCATCTATTCTTGATAATTTTCTCACAAATTTTGGCTACATTGCTTGATAGGGAAACTGGTCTGTAATTAGCTGGTTCTTCCTTGTTTCCTCCTTTACATATTGGTACAGTGTTGGCATTTTTCCAGTCCTTTGGTTTTTTTCCTTCTTTAAGTGAACAAATTATTATGTTGTATATTTTGTCCATTAGTTCTTTGCATTCTTTTAGTATCCAGTTTGCAATTCCGTCTGGCCCGTGCAATTTCCTAACGTCAAGGTTCGTTAATTGCTCCATTATTTCTTTTTGCCTATAGATACTTGGGTGTGAATGTGGCATGAAAGGGAGGAGTGGGGGTAGAGGTAGAATGTAGATTGAGAGAAGCAAGTAAATGTCTTGGTGGATTAGAAAGTGTAATGAGAAATAGACATTTGGGAATGGATGCTAAGAGGAGGTTATACGAAGGAGTGATTGTGTCAACAGCACTGTAGAGGGCAGAAACATGGAACATAAAAGAAGAAGAGAGAAGGAGTTTGAATGTGTTTGAGATGAAATATCTGAGAAGTATGATAACGGTTACTAGGCTAGATAGAGTGAGAAATGAGGAGGAGAACAGGGATGGAAATGGAGTTGAGATAGGGTTGATGAAAGAGTATTAGGATGGTTTGGACACATGGAAAGAATGAGTGAAGAAAGACTAGTAAAAGAGGTGTGGAAGGAGTGAATATGAGGGAGCGTCCTAGCAGGAGATGGATGGATGGGGTACATACATACATATACCAATGCTTTTTCCCCCTTACAAGGGAGGTAGCCAAAAAGGAAAAGGCATAAAATCATTCCCACCCATTCCATCACTGAATACACTCCACACCCCTCCACCCTCCCTCTCATCTTAGCACCTCCTGGATGATGGGTCATCCTTGCACCTTGTCCACTGCCCTGGGTCAGAAGTAGTGTCGCAAGACACAGCACATCCACAGCAAGGCCGCTTCATTAAATCGGCGACCCCCCCTCTCCGTCCCCCCATGCATAAACGAGAAGACGGGGAGAAATCCCTTCGGGCTGCGTCAAAATTTGCTCACACATACTACCTCACCCCCTATCCCCCCGCCCATTCCACCTCATACATCACAACATCATCCATATACAACCATTTTCCCCTGTCTTCTGTCCTCTCCCATCCTTCCTCAACAGACATTCCCCTCTTCCCCAAAGCCCCCTTCACCCCATCCATCCACCTCATCCTAGGATGGATGGGGTAAAAGGGGCATTACGAAAAAGAGGAATGTCTGTTGAGGAAGGACAAGAGAGGACAGAAGATAGTGGTGAATGGAGAAGGGTTGTGTATGGATGATGCTGTGATGCATGAGGGGGTGGGGGATGGGGGTGAGGGAGTATGTATGAGAAATAAATTGATGCAGCCCAAAGGGATTTCTCCTGTCTTCTCCTTTTCTGCATGAGGGGACGGAGAGGGGGGGTTGCTGAATTAATGAAGCGTCCTTGCTGTGGATGTGCTGTGTCTTGCGACACTGCTTCTGACCCAGGGCAGTGGACAAGATGCAGGGATGACCCATCATCCAGGAAGTGCCAAGATGTGAGGGAGGGGAGTGGAGTATGTAGGGGTTGGAATGGGTGGGAGTTGTTTCTATGCCTTTTTCTTTTGGCTACCTCCCGTGTAAGGGGGAAAAAGAGCCTTTGTTATATGTATGTACAACCACTCCTTGTTTAACGACGACAATTGGGACCAGCGCGCCGTCGTTAACCAAATTGGTCGTTAAGCGAAAGTGTATACATATAAGTACATGTACTGTATGTACAATGTCCACCAATACATGTATCTTTATTTTCGTGTATTTCCCTCTCTTATACAGTACATTAAAGCTTTTTTACTGTTTATTTACGGTGGTTATGTTCCCGAAATTACTGTATATGACCAAATCCGCGTATGCTGACATTCCATATTGAATACCGGGGTATTTTTTTAGTTTCGACCATGGGCGCAATATAGCAATAGAAAATTAATTATTAATTTTGTAAATTAAAATGTATCAATGTAATATGCAATTTTGTGGGCGGAAATGAAAGTAAAAAATACCATGCTACAAGAAAATATGCTAATGAATGAAGTCGGTAGCATAGGATCGGGACGCCATCTTGTCGTCTGCCAACGTCTCTCACGACGACGACAACAAGGACAAGCTGGATGACATTTAATTTGCAGGTAATGATTTATCAAACACAGGTTAGGTTAGTTTAGTTTAGGTTAGGCGAATTTATCATCCTTTCATTTCCTCGACATTGGCATCTATCATAACAAACATGGTGTACCATTCGTCCGACATGACTTCGTTACATACGAAATTTGTTTTAGCACCTTTTTTTATTTCCGCTCACAAAATTGCATATTACGTTGATGCATTATAATTTACAAAATTAATAATTGATTTTCTATTGCTATATTGCGCCCTTGGTCGAAACTAAAAATTTACCACTACTGGTATATACAGTTACTCCTCGTTTAACGACCTACTCGGTTAGCGACGACGTGGAGTTACGACGAGCTTTATGACAGACGTTTAACGTAAATCTCTTGAAGTTACGACGTCGTGTATGATAATTAAGTTGGCTGAGGCAAATTTGTATGATGTTATAATTGAACTTGTACGGTGGATATTAGCTGTGAGGTAAAGTGTTCTGAAGTTTAGGTCTACATTACCATCCTGCAAGCTGCAAAAACTACCTGGGGTACAGTATATACCGGTAATGGTAAATTTTTAGTTTCAACCATGGGCGCAATATAGCTTTAGAAGATTAATTATTAATTTTGTAAATTATAATGTATCAAAGTAATATGCAATTTTGTGAGCGGAAAAAAAAAGGTGCTAAAACAAATTTCGTAAGTAACGAAGTCATGTCGGACGAATGGTACACCATGTTTGTTATGATGGATGCCGATGTCGAAGAAATAAAAGGACGATGAATTCGTCTAACCTAAACTAAACTAACCTGACCTGTGTTTGATAAATCATTACCTGCAAATTAAATGTCATCAGACTCGTCCTCGTTGTTGTCGTCGTGAGAGACTTTGGCAGACGACAAGATGGCGTCCCAATCCTATGCTACCGACCTCTTTCATTAGCATATTTTCTTGTATGGTATTTTTTACTTTCATTTCCGCCCACAAAATTGCATATTACGTTGATACATTTTAATTTACATAATTAATAATTATTTTTCTATTGCTATATTGTGCCCATGGTCGAAACTAAAAAAGTACCCCGGTATTCAATATGGAATGTTAGCATACGCAGATTTGGTCATATGCAGTCATTTCAGGAACCTAACCACCGTAAATAAGCAGTAAATAAAGCTTTAATGTACTGTATAAAAGAGGGAAAATACACAAAAATAAAGATACATGTATTGCTGGACATTGTACATACAGTACATGTACGTATATGTATACACATTCGCTTAACGACCAATTCGGTTAATGACGGCGCGCTGGTCCCAATTGTCGTCGTTAAACGAGGAGTGGTTGTATTGTACCCCAGGTAGTTTTTCCAGCTTGCAGGATGGTAATGTAGACCTAAGCTTCAGAACACTTTACCTCACAGCTAATATCCACCGTACAAGTTCATTTATAACATCATACAAATTTGCCTCAGCCAACTTAATTATCGTACACGACGTCGTAACTTCAGGAGATTTACGTTAAACGTCTGTCATAAAGCCCGTCATTACTCCGAGTTGTCGTTAACCCCTTCCATACGGTGCCGCACACGTAGGCGTCATGGACTTGGATCTCAGTGGCAGCAGCCAATGCCAGCCGTACGACGTGTCGTAATAATACTCGCATCATAAAATATAGTCACCGCTTATATCGATCGTTCTCTCTTCACCCGTGAATTTTGATAACCATAGAAAATGCGATTACAAAATAATTAGAAAGAATGTCATTATGGAGGGGCGACTACAATAAATATAATCATGACGCCGATATGGCAGCCTCGCGAATACACTCGCTCCCCATGACGCCTACGTGTGCGGCACCGTATGGAAGGGGTTAACAGAGTAGGTCGTTAAACGAGGAGTGGGTGTATTTCTTTTTGTGTTATTATTTCCCTCATGGGGGTAGATTGCACTTCACTTCCTTTCTCCCAATGCTGTATTTTTTTCTCTAGTGAAAACTGACTTGAAATGATTATTCATGACTTCAGCCATTTCTAGATCTTCTGTGTATCCTGTATTGCCTTGGCGTAGTTTCATATTAGTAGGTCGTTAAACGAGGAGTGGGTGTATTTATTTTTGTGTTATTATTTCCCTCATGGGGGGAGATTGCACTTCACTTCCTTTCTCCCAATGCTGTATTTTTTCTCTCCAGTGAAAACTGACTTGAAATGATTATTCATGACTTCAGCCATTTCTAGATCTTCTGTGTATTCTGTATTGCCTTGGTGTAGTTTAACCATTTCCTTTTTATTTTTAAGTTTGCCATTCACATATCTAGAATAGTTTGGGTTGATCTTTACATTTGTCTATGATGTCTTTTTCATAGTTTCTTTTTTCTTCTCTGCATACATTTCTATAGTTGATATATATATATATATATATATTTTTTTTTTCTCCCTATCTTTTCCTAGCTTTATATCTTCTATCTTTCGCTTCACTGTATCTTCTGTTGAACCAGCATGTAATGTAGAGTGTGGTAATTGTTATTGGGAATCTTTTAGTGCTTACCTTCATTTGGGAAATTTTCCCTCAAAGTGTTGTTTACTTCTTTTGAATCAGGAACATTTCCTGAAACTTCAACCCGCGCCTATTTTAACTTTAAATAAGATACAATTTAACTCCCCTCATCTTTATTTGCTTGTTAAATCTATGTAATAAATTTTGGTTTGATAAATCGGGGATTGACCTTTGAGAAATTACTTAAAGACCCAAGACCTTTTTAGCTTTTTTTGAACTCGTAAGAGTTCCACTGAATACAGTCCGCACTAACGTCGCATCAGACTACCCAGAGCTCTGGTTCCAGACGGACCTCAAATTTAGAAATGTCTTAGCAAGGGACCTATGTCTTTGGAGTTCATAGGCAACCTCAATCTTTAAATTTCAAAATACCACAGTTTGAGAACCTAACCTGCTAGAAACTGTGACCAGTAAGTTCTCAAACATTGATCCTTGTATTTGTTGAACCTTAATTTTCATAGGTTTAATCTTCTCAAACTGTGTGAAATTAATCTTCTCAAACTAGAAGAAATTAATCTTCTCAAACAATGTTTGAATTTAACTTGTTAATTATTATTAATATTATTATAATTGTTTATTTATTCATTTATTTATTTATTTATTTTTTTATTTATTTTTTAGTTGATATCGACTTTATCTTAATTCCCCCTTTGTCATAAAGTACAATCTAGAAACTTTGATATATAAGGTCATGATAGGCGGTTATGAAAGTCGGCTTTCCCTGATATTCTCTCATTTTGATTCTGTTCAGTCTGTGGTCATTTCCTCGAGCTTTTTTTATTTATTTTTTTTATTATTTTTTTATTATTATTATTATTATTATTATTATTTTTTTTTTTTTTTTAACGAGGTTTATCGAATTGTTCTAAAGAACTATGGTGGCCTTTATTCTTTCTAATCATTATTTCCCTTGCTTTGTCTGTTCTTTTCCTTTTAATTTCGGTTGTCTTTGAATTATCTCTAGGTGAAATTTCTCCAAGATCTCTCATTGGTTGGTCTATAAGACAGTTTTTGGGTACGACAGTCATACACACTTGAATTGGGGACGAGTGTTTGGGTGGTTATTTCAAAATGGCAAACAGTGAAAAGTTCCTGAGTCTGAGGACTTAAAAAAAAATCAAAAGGCAAAGAGCCCACCAAAAAAGGGTTAATCTCAAAGGACTTAAAGGCTCTGAAGAATTCACAACTTGATACTTTATCTCTGTCCTTGATTCCATGTTATCCCAAATTTAAAGTTTTCTCATGGAAATTCAAGTATTTGACAATGACATTTACTTGTTACTCCCTGAAGAAAGAAAGGACGAGGATATGGAAAATTCCAGGGCTTACCGCCTGTCTATCCTCCCAGAATTGTCTCCTTTCAAAGAACAGAGAGAAGGATTAAGGGGATGTTGGGTGAATGAGACTCGTGGAAGATCGTACACACTGTTTATTATTGTTATGTAAGATTGGCCAACATATACATGAACATCAACATGCGCAATAGTAATTGGTAATGACAATACAATGTAAAGCAATAATACAACATCCCCCTCAAGTTTACAAAATCTCTAAATAAACTTATTAGTAAATAACAGTTTGTAATTCCCCAAGAAGCTGCAAAAGAAAGCATAGTGATGACATATCAACTAGAGTAAACCTTTAGAATTAAGTACCAAATTAGATACTGTACTTGTGATACATACACAATCAATAATAAACCATCTCTGGATGTACATTGGGTTTAGGCACTCTGCCGGACCTTCTAACTTCAGTTTGTGATGGGCTAGGTACACTAGGTTTAGTACTAGGACAAACAATAGAAGTAGATGCACCTTTAGGAATATCACTGACATGGATGGAATTATCGGAAGAACCGAGCAGGGTGGGAGTCCCTTCTTTGGGTTCATTGTTAGGCAATTTACTGTGTTCACCTGTGTGTATGAGAGAGTGTCGGTTCCTTCTTATTGTGGAACCTGCATCAGTCAGGACTTTGTATGATCTTGGTTGAGTCAGTCTCTGTGTTACTTATAACGTTCTTGGTCTCATATGTATACCTTATCACCTGCTTGAAGAGCTGGCAATGTCTGGATACAATGGTGGTTGTTGTAGTTCTTAGAGTATTTCTCTCTATAGAGTTCCTCTTTTTCTAGTAGGTCATCTTGGTTATATCCCTTTGGTATCAATGTATCAGGGAGTACTGGCAACTTTGTTCTTATTTTTCTACTCATCAGTATTTCACTTGGGGTCAAACCATTTCTAAGTGGAGCTGAACGATAAGCAAGTAGTCCTAAATAAGGGTTAGCATTCTTTTTAACCACTTCACTCCGGACTTAAATCTCGCGGGCAGCAGCCAATGCCAGCCGTACGACGTGTTGTAATAATACTCGCATCATAAAATATAGTCACCGCTTATATTGATCGTTCTCTCTTTCACCCACGAATTTTGAAAACCACAGAGAATGGGATTCAGTGCACATTTGGGAGAATGTAAAAACACTACAATAAATATAATCAAGACGCCGATATGGCAGCGTCGCGAATCCACTTGCTCCTCATGACGCCTACGTAGGCGGAACCGTATGGAAGGGGTTAAGGATGTTTTTAGCTGTCTGGACTGCCTGTTCTGCCTCCCCATTTGCTTGTGAGTGTAGGGGTGATGAAGTAACATGGGTAAACCCCCAACACTTGGCAAATTCTTTGAACTCCTGGCTAGAGTACTGAGGTCCATTATCGGATACAACAGTTTCAGGAATTCCATGTATGGAGAAAATGTCTGCCAGAGCTGTTGTGACTGCAATTGTTGTGGTATTTTTCAGTTCTCTGAACTCAAACCATCGGCTGGAATAATCAACTGCAATGATGTATGACTTACCCTCTAATTCAAAAAGGTCTGTACCAATTCGGCTCCAAGGTTTGCCTGGAAAGGACATCGGTAAGAGAGATTCCTTTGGTTCAGGTCGTAGCTTAGCACAAATATGGCACTTGTTAACCATAGATTCTATCTGCTTTGTGATGAGAGGCCAGCAAACTGAGTAACTTGCTCTTCCTTGGCACTTAGTAATTCCTAAATGACCTTCATGTAAAGCATTGAGAATATCTAGCTGTAGGGAGGTTGGAACAACAATGCGGTTGTTAAACATTAGTAGTCCTTGGTTGACTGTCAGATGCTGTTTCTTCTCCCAATAGGGTTTCAAGAGTGGCTGAGAAGGCATTATTGAAGGCCACCCATCTAGACAATAAGCTTGTACCGTATTTTTCGGACCATAAGGCACTTCGTACCATAAGGCGCACCCGTAATTTGCTATTCCCCGTCCTTACATAAGGCGCACCTGACCATAAGGCGCACCTGGTCTCGTCATCGAATAATCATGAATATGTGAGTGCTTTCAGAACTGAACATTTTCGTTGTTGAATGAGAAAAATCGGTTGGGATTTAGCAAAATTACAAAAATAATATATATATTTTTTTTATTTTGGTCAGTGAAATCAGACCACCTCCATGGACAGTCTGCCCTGCCAATACCCCTAAAAAACAACATAAACACGTTACGGGAATTGTGGGGAATTAATCCAACATTAGCAGTTTTATTTCCGGAATTCTCTATTCACTTAAAAACACAGGATTACAAATGAAGGTAAATTTTTAGTTTCGACCATGGGCGCAATATAGTAATAGAAAATTAATTATTAGTTTTTTTTTTTATAATATATCAACGTAATATGCAATTTTGTGAGTGGAAATAAAAAACAAAAAAGGTTCTTAAAGAAATTTCGTAAGTAACGAAGTCGTGTCGGACGAATGGTACGCCATGTTTGTTATGATAGATGCCGATGTGAGTGCTTTCAGAACTGAACATTTTCGTTGTTGAATGAGAAAAATCGGTTGGGATTTAGCAAAATTACAATAATAATGATATATATTTTTTTATTTTGGTCAGTGAAATCAGACCACCTCCATGGACAGTCTGCCCTGCCAGTACCTCTAAAAAACAACATAAACACGTTATGGGAATTGTGGGGAATTAATCCAACATTAGCAGTTTTATTCCTGGAATTCTGTATTCACTGAAAACACAGGGTTACAAATGAGGGTAAAATTTTAGTTTCGACCATGGGCGCAATATAGTAATAGAAAATTAATTATTAGTTTTTTGAATTATAATATATCAATGTAATATGCAATTTTGTGAGTGGAAATAAAAAACAAAAAAGGTTCTTAAACAAATTTCGTAAGTAACGAAGTCGTGTCGGACGAATGGTACGCCATGTTTATGATAGATGCCGACGTCGAAGAAATGTAAGGATGATAAATTCGGCTAACCTAACCTAACCTGTGTTTGATAAATCATTAACTGCAAATTAAATGTCATCCGGATCGTCCTCGTTGTCATCGTCGTGAGGTTGTTGTGAGGTTGTTGTGAGGTCGTTGTGAGGTTGCGGGGTATACAAAGTTCTTGCAGCTTGAAGGAATGCATGTATCTTCTGTCCATAACATTCCTTCAAGAAAATGTACCTGGCAAGGTACTGTCGGAAGTATGGAGACAAGATGGCGTCCCGATCCTATGCTATCGACTTCGTTCATTAGCATATTTGCTTGTAGCAAGGCATTTTTCATTTTCATTTCCACCCACAAAATTGCATATTACGTTGATACATTTTAATTTACAAAATTAGTAATCAATTTTTTATTGCTATATTGCGCCCATGGTCGAAACTAAAAGAATACCCAAATGACTACAGTCTGAGTGGAGCGAGACTAGACCAATGCAAAATGGCTGTCTGTGTTGTGGACGCTATCATGTCATAGCCATGATAGCGTGAATGAATGCGGTGGCATGGACTCGAAAATTGTCGAAGTTTTCGCAATTTTCTTGTCAAGATACATGCATATTGGTTATAACTTGGTTGTAACTTTTGCTAGGACTATGCACTGTTGCCGTCGGCAGGCTAGCTACGAAACGTGTCAAAATAGTACGTCAATGTCCGAGGCATTTTTTTGCACTGAAGCCACACATAAGGCGCACCTCACGATAAGGCGCACCAACCGATTTTGGCCGATTTTAAGGATTTTACCCGCGCCTTATAAGTCCGAAAAATACGGTACTTGTTTGCAGATGGCATCTGCTTGTTGAGCTGCTTTGATCTCTCCCAGGCGTCGTTCTGTAGCTGGGATAACTTTAAAATTACCCTCTTGACTTTCTTCTACTTCTTCTATAAGCTCTAGATCAGCTTTTGTAGGAAGACTTGTAGGAGCTCGCGATAAAGCATCAACTGTTTTCTGATGAACGCCTTGTACATAAGTCACTTCTGGTGAATATCTTGCTAGTCGAAGATGGAAGCGAAGAATTCTAGATGGAAGTTTTGACAAATCAGTAATTGAGAGCAAAGGCACTAAAGGGCGGTGATCTGTTTCAAGTTTGAAGACTGTTCCTAAAACGTAGTCCTTAAACATTTCACAAGCCCAAGTAGCTGCTATAGCCTCTTTTTCAATAACTGCATACCTCTTCTCAGTGTCACTGAGTGATCTTGAAGCATAAGCAATAGGACGACGGTGCCCTGTGTCGTCCATTTGTATAAGAACAGCGCCAAGGACAAGCATCTGCAGCAATAATGCATTCCTTGTTTGGGTCGTAATGGGCTAGGATCTCTGTGGACACAATTTTCTGTTTGATTGTTTGAAATGCAGTTTCTTGTGGTTGGTCCCAGAACCATTGTTGACTCTTCCTTAGAAGCTGGCGAAGTGGTTCATTTACATTGGCCAGGTCAGGAATGAACTTAGCAAGCTGATTTACCATACCGTTGAACCTTTGCAGTTCTGCAACATTCATTGGTCTTGGGAAATCTTGGACTGCTTTGGTTTTTCCTGGATCTGCTTCAGTGCCTTTCTCTGAAATGATATGGCCCAAGAATTTCATGTGTCCTTTCGAAAACTCGCATTTGTCGTTTAGGGTGATTCCTGCTCCCTGTAGTCAACGTAACACTTCTCGAAATCGGTTGTCATGAATCTCCTGTGTGGGCCCATGGATGAGGATATCATCCATGTGGCAAACAACTCCTTCTAAACCTTCCAGTATGGTAGACATGGTTCTTTGGAAGATTTCTGGGGCGGAGCTAATGCCGAAGGGCAAACGATTGAAGCAATAACGCCCAAATGGGGTTACAAAGGTTGTTAGCAACCTTGATTCTTCATCAAGTGGTATCTGCCAGAATCCAGAGTTGGCATCAAGTTTCGTAAAAACTTTACTACCTCGTAACTTGGCAAGATTGTCGTCTACACTGGCCATAGGGTGTACTTCCCTCTTCACGGCTTTATTCAAAGGTGTCAGATCCACACAAATTCTCACATCTCCATTGGGTTTTACAACGTTAACCATCCCTGAGCACCACTCTGTAGGTACAGTTACAGGTGAAATGACGTTTTGGTGGACCATGGATTGTAGTTTTTCTTTTACTTTAGGTAGCAGAGGATGGGGTACCCGTCTTGGGGTATAGAGGCAATGAGGAGTAGCATCTTCGTGCAAAGAAATTCTGTAGGTAGATCTGAGTAGTCCCAGTCCTTTAAAGAGCTTGGGAAATTCTTCCTTGAAGTTCACTGCATTTTCTATGCTATACACTTCCTTAGCAGGTTTAAGCAGTTTGAGAGCTTCGATGGCTGCTTTGGACAATAGATTAGTACCCTGACCTGTCATAACATACACATTTTCTATATGTCTCCTATCACCTAATTCAAGTACAGCGTTTACAATTTTCCCTTTTATAAGGTGATTGAGATTCACTTCCCCTGGTCCTCGGAAGTCACTATCTGCCTTTGTGAGGCTACACTCTTTAAGCCAAGGTGTTTTGTCACTAACAATTGTCACTTTGGATCCATAATCAAGTTTAAAGTTAGTCACTCTCCTATCTATTGTGACATCAACTGACCAAAAATTCTCACTAGCAGATTTGACGTCCCCTAACATAAAAGAATTATCTACAAGTTCATCACAATCATCCTCATCTATTTCATAAACAGATTTCGACCTTAGGCAAGTCGAGGCATAATGGCCTAACCTTGAACATTTATAGCACTTAACTTTAGAATTTCTGGCTGGGCAGTTTTTCTTGGCATGTCCGTCATTATTTCCACACCACTTACACCTAGGTGAGCTAAAACCAGATGCTTTGAAAGGAGATTCACCTCTCTTCTTCCCTGTCTGTTTCGGTTTCGGTGCCTCCTGTACATTCTCATTCAGGTTTCTTTTGTGCATAAGTTTCCTCGTTAAAGATGTACTGGTACCTTTCCACTTGTTTGTGTACTCAACTGTAGCTTCCAATTTACCTGCAATTACTTGCTTGTGCGTTCTGGAGATTTCCGCTGCTCTGAGGCTTTCAATCACTTTGTCGAGGTTCGGGACTGGCCGTTCACGGAGTAGTCGTTCTCTCCCTGCTTCATCCGATGTACCTACGACAATCCTGTCGCGGATGAGTGAGTCTTTCAATGCGTCGAATTCACATGACTCACTCAGCTGACAAAGACGGAGCACATACTCATCCACGGATTCATTGCTCCTCTGCGTGGCGGAGTGGAAGAGAAACTGTTCATAAAAACATTTCTCTGGGGGCACGAACTGCTTCTGCAATTCTTCAATAATTCTAGCAGGATTCTTCTTGTCTTGCTCTGTCAGCGTAGGAAGAGAATTCATAACTTTTATTCACTCAGGTCCCATGACAGTACAAAGCGTTGCAGCGACTTTCTCCATTCCCTTAGTGTTATCTGTTCCATCATCGTTTTTCAATTTTAACTCCAGATCAGTGGCAATAGTATAGTAATGCCACGAGTTCTCAAAATCCTTCCAGTTCTCCACCACGTCCCCTTTCAAAGACATGGGTGGGGGTGCTGGAATCTGGTATGTTGACATTGTAGACTATTCTTCCTCGAGCAGAACTCTATGGTTTCGGAAGTTAAATTAAGAAAATATGGCATTCACTGTGTTCGAACTTTCGTCTTCAGTAGTAGGAAGTATGCCTACACTGTTCACGATTAGTCTAGGGTAGCGTAACACTGTCAGCAGTACCAATACGAACGATTTGCGACTGTCCGTCGTGGGCGATTACGTAAACAAGAGGGGAAACTTATGTAACACTGAGGGAATGGCATGCTCTTTCTCCGAACTCGGCAGTCTGGCACGATTTACACACGCACTTCTTGTCCACTACGGCTGTTTTCTTCGTGATTTTCCCAATTGAGGATGTTCACTGAAGTTTATAGCGTATCTCTCGAGACGTTGTTTCTCGGTATTCGACTAAAAAGCACTTAAATAGTCAAAAAACCACTCGTTCGCACTTTCTCCGAACTCGGCAGTCTGGCATGATTTACACACGCACTTCCTGTCCACTACGACTATTTTCTTTGTGATTTTCCCAATTGAGGATGTTCACTGAAGTTTATAGCGTATGTTACGAGACGTGGTTTCTCGGTATTCGACTGAAAGGGCACTTAAATAGTCGAAAAACCACAAGCTGCCACCATGTCGGGTGAATGAGACTCGTGGAAGATCGTACACACTGTTTATTATTGTTATGTAAGATTGGCCAACATATACATGAACATTGACATGCGCAATAGTAATTGGTAATGACAATACAATGTAAAGCAATAATACAACAGGGGAGTCTGAAGTTCTAAGGTTGGTGGTTCTAGCAAAGCCACTGGAGTTGATTCGGTAAAACTTCTCCCTCCTATTGTTCTTCAACACTTTGAGATCAATTCTTACAATCCCTTTGCCTACTTCAGTTTTAATAAGGGTTTTCAAAATGCCATTGCTGGCATTCCCAATCTGACTAACAGTCATACATACATACATATACCAAGGCTTTTTCCCCCTTACAAGGGAGGTAGCCAAAAAGAAAAAGGCACAAAATCATTCCCACCCATTCCATTCCTGAATACCCTCCTCTCCCCTCCACCCTCCCTCTTATCTTAACACCTCCTGGATGATGGGTCATCCCTGCATCTTGTCCACTGCCCTGGATCAGAAGCAGTGTCGCAAGACACAGCACATCCACAGCAAGGAGAAGACGGGGAGAAATCCCCTCGGGCTGCGTCAAATTTTGATCACACATACTACCTCACCCCCCATCCCCCCACCCATCTCAGCTGACTAACAGTCAGAAATTAATTTATCTAAAAGGGTATCTTAGAGGGGATGCTTTTCTCTTAGTGGAGAATTTACCTGTAGATGATTTTAATTATGACACTGAGTTCCTTCTTGATGATTTGTTTTTTAACAAGGAAGAGATCTTAGATAGGAGATTAAATTCTATTATTAATGCGCCTGAGGTCTCTAAGTTGAAGGACCTAGAAGGTTTCATTAGGTCTGTAGATTCTAAACTACAAGACCTCAAAGGGATTGGAGTTGACTTTACTAAGGCTGGAAACAAGGGCCTCCTTTTGATTAGCAAGTTGATTTTAAATAAACTACCTAAGTTTTTCTTGATTGAATTGTCTCGGGTGATTAATTCGAATTACCCTAATTTTAATCAACTTCAGGATGTTTATAAATCTGTTTTAGTTAGACTTAGAATGGGATCTGATGACCTTAATGTCAAACCCAGAGTGATGCTAGTAGCTCCCTTGCTTTCAAGAAAAATTCCTTGAAAAAAACCTGCTGTTGATTCTAGCAAGGGAGTTAGTCACTCCTTTAAGATTAATCCAGATTCCGTTAAGAAGTCAATCTTCAGATGTAGATTTTGCCCCACTTCTGACCATGCCAGCTCAGGGTGCTCTTCCTATATTTCCCTTGAACACAGAAGAGCTAGAGCAGCTCAATTAGGACTGTGTAATCAATGTTTGAATCTTGGACATGGCTCTTTGGAATGTCCCGGGTTAAAGGCCACTCTGCCTTATAAATGTTTTGCGTGTACCAAATCTGAGCACCTTGGAGTCATGTGTCCTATGGCTAACAAGTTGCCTCTTTCCGAAGGGAAAATGTTGTAATTTCCATATTTTGTCCGATTCAGTTGTTCCTTTGGTTTCCCTTCCAGTTAGTAGAGGCAAGAGAACTGCCCAATGTCTCTTCCTATTAGATACTGGAGCCCAGTTTTCCATTATAAACAAGGAATTGGTGGAAGACAAAGTAGGACCCTGTTTAAGGGGATCGTCCATTAGAAAATCGAACTTTTTTAGTTTTGGGGTGAAAGTGACCAAGATTTTTTCCTAGTAATTGTCTCAGAGAACATACCACTGAGTTTTCAAGTCATTTATGCTTATACTTTTTTTATTGTGATTTTTTTTTTTTTTTTCTATTTTCGAGGGGTAATTTTGTAAAATTTTGAAATTGATTCAGAGGATAGACCTTTGACTGGATATTGATTATTTTTTGTCTTTATAATGGGCTAAGATAGATGAAGAAATGGAGGCAGAATGATGATGTTCTGATCAGTCTGTTATAAGAAAAAAATCCAAAGCAAGTTGATGAAAAAAGAAAAAAAAAAAAAAAAAAAGCAAAATGTATATATGAAAAAATCTTACTAGTCCTTGACAGAAGGACATAAATCTGCCTCCAAATGTTCTCCCAATTATGCTGAATCCAAAAAGGATTTGCAGTTGAAAATCAGTGAAGGCGTTTTGGATATCAGGAATGAGCGTCATAGTTTTTTTGTTCATGGTTACTGGTCCCCTTTCATTATTTAGGATGTTATGGTGTTGAAAGGGTATCATAGGCACCACCCTACTCTTTGTTACATGCTTTTGATTAATTACAGGTTTATATGATGAATCCAGTTAGTATCCACCAGGATTATATTGCTCAGGTTCCAAGCGTGCACTTTTCCTTTTCTTGGCGCGATGCATCTTTGGTGACAGACAATCTTTATCTGCCATCGTAAGCTGTTTTATGGCATCACTGGTTGTTTTAGAGGAAATGTTTTCAGAGTTTTTTTTTTTTTTTTTTCCCCTTGATTTTCTGATGGACAATTCATACTGTACGGTATGCAGTCAGGTCCCTGTTGCCATATCATATGCTATTATTTATCATACAAAAGCATAAATATTGTGCAAAATACACAGCTTCTTTTGTTAGCAAATATATGTAACAACAGAAAACGTAATACGCAGTACGCAGCGCACACGACCCAGCCACAGTAGGGTGGGGGGCTACTATATTATATTTGTTTTAGATAGAAAAAATCAAGATACAGCTTCCATACTCAGCCACGAGATAGCTTATGAGCAACACTTTTAGAGGAAATATTTTCAGATTTTTTTTTTTTTTCTATTTATTTATTTATTTTTTTTTTCTGATGGACGATACCCTTAAGTCCTCCTATGGACAAGTTGGTTTCTTCATTTGGTTTACCCCTAATGAGTAAAAGAGGTTTTAATTATGCTGCAAATCTCAAACTCCCCATTGGGATGAAACTGTTTAGTTTGTTTTTTTGCAGTAGAGGGATTCAATTTGTCCATACAAATTCCTTATCCCCGTCTGGGGTATTGGCTGCTTGTTATTGTGGCAAAGTAGCATGCAGTAGATACTTTAGGGTCTATATGGGGTGCCCCTATGGACCAGAGCCACACATCATTTTGTCTATGATAGAGGAAAACTCTTCATAGAGAAATGATGACACTTATACTATGATTGTCCCTCCGTTATGCTGTCCCCCAACCCCTTGCTGCTGTCCTGTACCATTTCTGTGAGTATTCATTTTCTGTTGTGGGGGAAAAGAATACTGCCACCAAGTATTTCCACTTGGATCATAAGAGGCGAGAAGAAAGGGACGGGGAGTGGGACTAGGCATCCTTCTCCTTGTAGCCCCACAGGGGACATTCCTAAACGAAAAAGTAAAGGCATAAGAGGGTCTAGGAGTTTTCTGACCAGCACCCTAAAGTTTGGGTCCTTTAATGTGCGTGAATGTGGTACAGATGAGAGTAAAAGGGAAGAGATAGGTAGTATGTTTGTGAGAAGAAAGATGGATGTGTTGGCTTTTAGTGAAACTAAGTTGAAAGGGAAGGGTGAGTGTAAGTTTGGGAGTGTA
Source organism: Oratosquilla oratoria (assembly GCF_046742065.1). Lineage (NCBI taxonomy): Eukaryota > Metazoa > Arthropoda > Malacostraca > Stomatopoda > Squillidae > Oratosquilla > Oratosquilla oratoria. Next base: position 35,897,030 of record NC_134818.1, read on the forward strand.
AGTGGGAGGTTATTAGGAGTGAAGAGAAGGTGAGGGAGAGAAGGGGTGGCTATTATAGTAAGTGAAGAGATAGGTAAATGTGTAGTGGAGTGGAAGGAGGTTTCTTCAAGGATAATGTGTATGAAGGTGAAACTGGGAAAGGAGATGTGGGTTTTTGTAAGTGCATATGGGCCTGGCAGTGAGAAGAGTGTAGAAGAAAGGGAGGCTTTTTGGATAGATTTAAATGAGTGCATAGAGGATTTAGGGTGAAATGTCAATGTAATAGTACTGGGAGACCTTAATGCTAGGGTAGGAAATGGTCCAATTGATGGAGTGGTTGTGAAATGTGGAGTTCCAGGAAAGAATCATAGTGGAGAGTTGATGGTGGAAATGTGTCTAGAAAGAGAGTTGATGATAGCAAATACAGTGTTTCGGAAGAAAGTCAAGCATAAGTACACATGGGAGAGGATGGTGGATGGAAGGGTGGTAGATAGAGCGTTGATGGATTACGTAGTGGTAAATAGGATTATGATAGGAAGAGTTAAGGATGTACATGTGCTAAGGGGAGAGAACATAAGAAGAACATAAGAAATAAAGGAGACTGCAAAAGACCATAAGGCCTACACTAGGCAGCTCCGTATCCATCACCACCTGTCGTCCCCATCCATAAAGTTGTCTAATCGTTTTTTAAAACAACTGATAGTTTCAGCGCTTACTACGTGGTTACTAAGTTTATTCCATTCATCGACCACCCTATTTGTAAACCAATTCTTGCCTATTTCCTTCTTAAATCTAAATTTGTCCAGTTTATACCCATTACTGCGAGTCCTGCCCTGTTGTTTTATTATGATGACCTTGTTTGCATCACCCTTGTTATAGCCTTTGATCCACTTGAACACTTCTATTAGATCACCCCGCACTCTGCGTCTTTCCAGAGGGTGGGGGAATATGAGATAATTTTTTGGTGGAAGGTAAGTTGAGAGTGGGGGATAGATGGAGAAAGAGGAAAGGGACAAAAGGTAGGGAGGTGCTTAGAGTGAACTCTTTAAATGAAAAGGAAAAGGAGTACAAGAAGAATCTGAAGTGGGAGGGAGTGAAGGATAGAGTAGAGGTAGGTGTGGAGGAGGAATGGGGATGGTTCAAGGAGAGAGTCACAAAGTGTGCAAAGATGGTGTGTGGAACAAGAAGGACAGGAGGAAATAGAAGAAAGGGTAGTGAGTGGTGGGATGAGGACACAAAGAAGGCTGTAGAAGAGAAGAAGCGAGCTTTCTCAGATTGGCTACAAAATAGGACAAGGGAGTCATATGAGAGGTACAAAGAAAAGAAAAGAGAAGTAAAGCAAAAGGTAAAGGAGGCAAAGAGGAGAGCAGATTTGAAGTGGGGTAATAGTATGACAGAAAATGTTGAAAGTAATAAAAAGATATTTTGGAAAGAGATTAAGAGAGGAAGAGGAGGCGAATCAAGTAGAGAAGAAAAGGTAAAAGGTGTAGATGGAGAGATGATAATGGAAGAGAAGGCAGTAAGGGGAAGATGGGCAGAATATTTTAGGGAGTTGCTAAATGTGAAGGAGGATAGGGAGGGAAAGATAGTTGCAGTGGGAAATGCTAAGAAAATGAGAGTGATGAGTGAGGAAAATGGAGGAGAAATAAGGAAGGATGAGGTGAAGGCAGTTGTTAAGATGATGAAAGCAGGTAAGGCACCTGGTCTGGATGGATGCCATGCAGAATGTCTAAAAAAAGGAGGTACAGTGATGGTAGACTGGTTGGTGAGGTTATTTAATGTTTGTTTTAGAGAGGGTAGAGTGCCGGAGGACTGGAGGAATGCCTGTATAGTTCCACTCTACAAGGGAAAAGAGGACAAGTGTGAATGTAGTAGTTTCAGAGGGATTAGCTTGTTAAGTGTAGTAGAGAAGGCTTATGTGAGGATCTTGATTGAGAGGATTAGGAGAGGAACAGAGGGGGTAATTGGTGAGGAACAGTGTGGATTCAGGACAGGTAGAGGTTGTGTAGATCAGATCTTTGTGGTAAGACAAATGTGTGAGAAAGCTATAGGAAAGGGGAAGGATGTTTTTTGGGCTTTTATGGATCTGGAAAAGGCTTATGATAGGGTAGACAGAAAGGCACTGTGGGAGGTTGTGCAGATATATGGGATAGGAGGAAAGCTTCTAGGAGCTGTCAAGAGTTTTTATGAGAGCAGTAGAGCTTGTGTCAGTATTAGAAATGGAGAGAGTGAGTGGTTCGAGGTAAAGGTGGGACTTCGTCAAGGATGTGTTATGTCCCCCTGGCTGTTCAACTTATACATGGATGGGGTAGTGCGTCAGGGATTGGAGATGGTTAAAGAAAATGGAGAAAAGTGGGAGGTGAGCCAGCTGATGTTTGCTGATGACACTGCGCTTGTGGCAGGATCGGAGGAGGGATTGAGGAAGTTGGTGGCAGAGTTTGGGAGAGTATGTGATAGAAGAAAGCTAAAGATAAATGTGGGTAAAAGTGAGGTGATGAGATGTACAAGGGGTGAAAGTAGCAGTAGACTGGAAGTGAGCATTAAGGGAGAGCGACTGGAGGAAGTGGATAGTTTTAGATACTTGGGTGCAAATGTGGGAGGAAAAGGTGGAGGTAGAATGTAGATTGAGAGAAGCGAGTAAATGTCTTAGTGGATTGAAGAGTGTAATGAGGAATAGACATTTGGGAATGGATGCTAAGAGGAGACTGTATGAAGGAGTGATTGTGCCAACAGCACTGTATGGAACATTAGAGAGGAAGAGAGAAGGAGTTTGAATGTGTTTGAGATGAGGTGTCTGAGAAGTATGATGGTGGTTACTAGGCTAGATAGAATGAGAAATGAAGAGGTGAGAAGGAGAACAGGGGTGGAAAGGGAGCTGGGAGATAGGGTTGATGAAAGAGTATTAGGATGGTTTGGACACATGGAAAGAATGAGTGAAGAAAGACTAGTAAAAGAGGTATGGAACGTAGATGTGGAGGGAGTGAAGATGAGGGGACGTCCTAGGATGAGGTGGATGGATGGGGTGAAGGGGGCTTTGGGGAAGAGGGGAATGTCTGTTGAGGAAAGACGGGAGAGGACAGAAGACAGGGGTAAATGGAGAATGGCTGTATATGGATGATGTCGTGATTGCATGAAGTGGAATGGACGGGTGGATGGAGGGTGAGGTAGTAAGTGTGAGCAAAATTTGACGCAGCCCGAAGGGATTTCTCCCCATCTTCTTTTTTATGCGGCCTTACTGTGTATGTGCTGTGTCTTGCGACACTGCTTCTGACTCAGGGCAGTGGACAAGGTGCAGGGATGACCCGTCATCTAGGAGGTGCTAAGATAAGAGGGAGGGTGGAGGGGTGTGGAGTGTATTCAGGGATGGAATGGGTGGGAATGATTTTATGCCTTTTCCTTTTTGGCTACCTCCCTTGTAAGGAAAAAAAAGCCTTGGTATATGTATGTATGTATCCCTTTTACCTTTACCATACACCAGGTAGGGCCAGTGCCCTGTCAGTTGTGATGCCTCACAAAACTTCTCCACCAGGTACGATCCTCGTAAAGTTCCTCTTCTTCCACACTCTCTATTGTTGTTGTTGTTGTTTTTGTCGTTCCCTAGACTGTCTGTCCGAGCAGTCCCGTCTCCCCAAGGAAGGCCACAGCCGAAACTGGGTTTTCCCACAAATCCTTTATAGAGTGTATGTTGTGTTGTTTGCGTGCATGATTGTGTATAATGCAGTCTTCCATTATGTGTTGTATGGTATGGGGTGAAGTGTTACATCCTGGGCAGCTGTTCACAACACGGTCGTCCAGCCTCTTCTGGTAGCTTAGAAGTGCTGGGTGGTGACCGCATCGCAGTCTGGCCAAGTGGACTCTGTCCTTTCGTGGGAGAGAGGATTCAGAAGGGTGGATATCAGGGGGTTTGGCATGCAGCAGTGTGTTGTCTTTCAGTGTGTTAATGGAGCGGTGAGTGATATGATTATGAATATGTTTCCGGAGGCTGGTATTTGGTGGTTGTGAAGGAAGAGAAGAGAGTATCTGTGCGTAATAAAGGTCTTTGGGTGTAGTTTTAATGTTTCTTGGTGTGTGTGGGTGTTCTGCTATGTAGTGTAGCGGGTGTGATGTGTTTGTGGTGGCTGCAGCAAGTGTTTGTGTGCCTCTCATGTCGAGGTGGTCCTTGACTTTGAGGACTTTTGTTTCATGGTGTAAATGGTCTGTAGGTGATGTATTTGTGCAGCCTGTAATTGTTTTTAGGGCTTTGTTTTGTATGATTTGAAGGGTGTTGTGGTGTGTCTCACTGAGATTAGGAGCCCTACGCAGATGGCACCGATCCCCAAGGAGGAGCTACGCCTACCTGGGGGAGTACCACTCTCTATTGTTGATCCTCTTGCTTCAATTGCTTCCCTCACTCCATCTCTCCATCTCTTTCTGGGTCTTCCTACCGGCCTCTTCCCTCTTGGATTCCATCGATAATATTTAGCAGGGTACCTTTCTTGACTCATCCTCAAGATGTGTCCATACCATCTCAGTTTACTTCTTTCTACAAATTCTAATATTGATTCGATGTCCAGTTCATCTCTGATATCCTCATTTCTTAAGTGATCTCTTCTTGTTACTCCCTTTATTAATCGCAACATTCTCATCTCTGCTGCCTGTATCTTGCTCTTTAATCTCATTGTTAGTGTCCAGGTCTCTGAGCCATATGTTAATACTGGTCTTAGTATCGTTTTATATATGATGACTTTAACTTTTGATGGTATGAGTCTGTCTTTTAGTAGTGGATACATTAATCTTAGATTATTTGTATATTTTTCAATTCTGCTTGTTATTTCTTTCTCCATATAACACCTGTCGTGTATTTGAACTCCGAAGTACTGAAAGTCTTCCACTTGTTTCAATTGTATTCCATCTATTTCTATCTCAATATCATCTCTCTCTCTCTCGCCACCATCATTACTTTAGTTTTATTTGCATTTATTATCATTCTTGACTTTTTCAATTCTTCATTCCATGCATTTAGGGTATCCTGCAATTTTGTACAAGACTTTGTGATTATCGCAATATCATCTGCATATACCAATGTAGTTACCTCTCCCCCAAGTCTCAACCTCTTCATGCTCCTGTCCATGAACAGCACAAACAGTAAAGGAGATATCACACCACCCTGTCTTACACCCTCAGTTACGTCAAACCAGTTATCCTCTCTTAGCTGGGTCCTTACCGCACTGACGTTATATCTGTAAAGACTCTTTATAGCTCTAATTAACCCATTCAACTCCGATGACAAGATGTCTTGTCATTTGGTCAAATAAAACAAAAAATCATAAAACACCAAAATGTTTGATCAAACACCAGAAAAATATGACGTCAGTCCTCGCTTCGCTGCGAGCGAAGCGAGGATTGACGTCATATTTTTCTGGTGTTTGATCAAACATTTTGGTGTTTTATGATTTTTTGTTTTATTTGACCAAATGACAAGACATCTTGTCATCGGAGTTGAATGGGTTAATGAGGGTTCTATCATATATGTTGGGTCTTCTAAAGTATCCCATATTTCATTCCTTGGTAACCTGTCAAATGCTTTTTCCAGATCTACAAAAGCGATGTACACATGTTGGTCCCACTCTCAGTTCTTTTCTATTATCATCTTCAGTGTGAATATTGCATCCGTTGTTGTTGTTGTCGTTCCCTAGACTGTCTGTCCGAGCAGTCCCGTCTCCCCAAGGAAAGCTACTGCCGAAACTGGGTTTTCCCACAAATCCTTTATAGAGTGTATGTTGTGTTGTTTGTGTGCATGATTGTGTATAATGCAGTCTTCCATTATGTGTTGTATGGTATGGGGTGAAGTGTTACATCCTGGGCAGCTGTTCACAATGCGGTCATCCAGCCTCTTCTGGTAGCTTAGAAGTGCTGGGTGGTGGCCACACCGCAGTCTGGCCAGGTGGACTCTGTCCTTACGTGGGAGAGAGGATTCAGAAGGGTGGATATCAAGGGGTCTGGCATGCAGCAGTGTGTTGTCTTTCAGTGTGTTAATGGAGTGGTGTGTGATATGATTATGAATATGTTTCCGGAGGCTGGTATTTGGTGGTTGTGGAGGAAGAGAAGAGAGTATGTGTGTGATACAGGTCTTTGGGTGTTGTTTTAATGTTTCTTGGTGTGTGTGGGTGTTCTGCTATGTAGTGTAGCGGGTGTGATGTGTTTGTGGTGGCTGCAGCAAGTGTTTGTGTGCCTCTCATGTCGAGGTGGTCCTTGACTTTGAGGACTTTTGTTTCATGGTGTAAATGGTCTGTTGGTGTTGTATTTGTGCAGCCTGTAATTGTTTTTAGAACTTTGTTTTGTATGATTTGAAGGGTGTTGTGGTGTGTCTCACTGAGATTAGTATTTGTGCAGCCTGTAATTGTTTTTAGAACTTTGTTTTGTATGATTTGAAGGGTGTTGTGGTGTGTCTCACTGAGATTAGGAGCCCATGCAGGACTCGCATAATTCCACACTGAGCATATGCATTGTTTGTATATTGTTATATTAGTTTCTTTGTTTTGTCCAAATGTCATTCCAGTGATTGACTTAAGTGCGTTAAGTCTAGGTGTGCATTTGCTTTTTTATGTTTGTGATGTGTTGTTTGAAAGACATGGATGTATCGTATGTTACACCAAGAATTTTCGGTGTGTTTGTGTGTGGTATTAGAGTGTTGTTGATGTAGAGGTGAGGTATGTATTTGTGTTCTATTTTCCAGTTGGTGAGAAGTGTTGCTGTATATTTGGTTGGAGCTATTTTGAGTCTGTTTGTGATGAACCATGTGTTGAGTGTATCAAGGTATGGGTGGATTATTTCTGCAGCTTTGTCTGTGTTACGATGTGTGCATGTGATTGTTATGTCGTCTGTGTAGGAAGAGATTTGTATTTCTGAGGTGTCTGGTGTGGGTAAGTCATGCATGTATAGATTAAATAGTGTGGGGGAAAGAACTGAGCCCTGTGGCCATCAGCTCTACGCAGGTGCATCCGTTGTTCCTCTCTGGGGTCTAAATCCATATTGTCCTTCTTCCAGCTTGTCCTCAACTAATATTCTTAATCTCTTCTCTAGTACTCTTTCATATATCTTCCCCACTTGTGACAGCAGTGATACTCCTCTATAGTTCCTACATTTGGTGCGATCACCTTCTTAAAAATTTTACAAATAATTGCCTTTCCCCAATCAGCTGGCACTCTACCTTCATTCCAGGCAACGTTAAAAACTCTGGTTAGCCACTTAACTATATCATCATTTCCCTTCAGTAGTTCAACTGGTATACTGTCACTTCCAGGGCTTTTTCCATTTTTCATAGCTTTAACCCCTTCCATACGGTGCCGCACACGTAGGCGTCATGGACTTAGATCTCTTAATAGCATCTTCAATTTCATTTGTTTTTATTATACTATTTTGTTCTGTTCTCTGAATAACTTCTTCATCTGTTGGTCTCTCCACTTCTGCTGGATTTAGAAGCTCTGAGAAGTATTCATTCCATCTCTCGTCCACTTCGCCTTCCTCTGTGAGTAGTTCCCCTTCCTTATTTTTAATTGTATTCACCCCACTTTCTTCTTTCCTTTTGTAACTTTTAGCTATGCTGTATACAAGTTTCTTTGTGCCCTGTATGTCCTCTTCCAGTTCTTTTCCTAACCTCTCCCATGTCTCTCTCTTAGTTCTTGTTTTTACTCTCTCAGCTTCATTTCTTGCTGTTTCGTATTCTCTTCTGTTTTCAGGATTTCTTCCCTTCATCCACTTTCTGAAAGCAACATTTTTGTTCTTAACAGCTTCTCTGACTTCTTCTGTCCACCAAACTGTTTTCTTTTTCTTTCCTCCACTGACTCGCTTTGTTCCTATCACCTCTCTTGCGATTTGGATAATTTTTTCTTTCATATTCCCCCACTCTTTCTCTATATCTTCTGTTTCTTGTTGTCCTTCAGGTCTAGCTTCATAAACCTCTCTGTATTGTTTATCAATTTCTTGTTCTTTCAGTCTTTCTATTTTTATTCTTTCTCTTACAAGCTTTTTCAATGGCTTTAACTTTTTTATTTTCAATTTTGCTAAAACCAAGCGGTGGTCAGAATCTAGTGATACAGAAGGAATACTTTTCACATCTCTAAAAATATTTTTTTTGTTAGTTAAGATCAGATCTGTCATTGACTTCTCTACATAATCTCCTCTTTCAGAATTCCACCTGTACCAGCTCCATTTATGGGTGTCTCTGTGCTTAAAAAAAATGTATTCATAATAGCCAAGCTGTTTCTAATGCAGAAGTCTATCAGATTTTCACCTTCACCAGTAAAAGAAGTGTGGAAGGCAGATGTGGAGGGAGTGAAGATGAGGGGACGTCCTAGGATGAGGTGGATGGATGGGGTGAAGGGGGCTTTGGGGAAGAGGGGAATGTCTGTTGAGGAAGGACGGGAGAGGACAGAAGACAGGGGTGAATGGAGAATGGTTGTATATGGATGATGTTGTGATAGTATGAGGTGGAATGGCCGGGTGGATGGGGGGTGAGGTAGTATGTGTGAGCAAAATTTGACGCTGCCCGAAGGGATTTCTCCCCATCCTCTCATTTTATGCAATGGGGGGACGGAGAGGGGGGTCACTGATTTAATGAAGCGGCCTTACTGTGGATGTGCTGTGTCTTGCGACACTGCTTCTGACCCAGGGCAGTGGCCAAGGTGCAGGGATGACCCGTCATTCAGGAGGTGCTGAGATAAGAGGGAGGGTGGAGGGGTGTGGAGTGTATTCAGGGATGGAATGGGTGGGAATGATTTTATGCCTTTTTCTTTTTGGCTACCACCCTTGTAAGGGGGAAAAAGCCTTGGTATATGTATGTATTTATGTATGTACCATTCACCTCACCTATTCCAAATGCACCCATCACACTTTCTATATTGTTTCTCTTATTTCCAACATGGGCATTCAGGTCCCCCAGTACGATCTTGTCTACATCCTCAATTTTGTCCAAGGTATCCTGTAATTTCTGATAAAAAGAATTCTTTTTCTTCTTGGGGTCTTCCTTGTTGTGGTGCGTATACTTGTATTAATGAGACTTTACTTGTACTTAATTGAAGTGTCATACCCAATATTCTGTCATTAACATACAGGTACTCCTCGTTTAACGACGACAATTGGGACCAGCGCGCCGTCGTTAACCGAATTGGTCGTTAAGCAAAAGTGTATACATATATGTACATGTACTGTATGTACAATGTCCAGCAATACATGTTTCTTTATTTTCATGTATTTTCCCTCTTTTATACAGTACATTAAAGCTTTATTTACGGTGGTTAGGTTCCTAAAATTACCGTATATGACCAAATCCACGTATGCTGACATTCCATATTGAATACCGGGGTATTTTTTTAGTTTCGACCATGGGCGCAATATAGCAATAGAAAATTAATTATTAATTTTGTAAATTAAAATGTATCAACGTAATATGCAATTTTGTGGGCGGAAATGAACGTAAAAAATACCTTGCTACAAGAAAATATGCTAATGAACGAAGTCGGTAGCATAGGCTCGGGACGCCATCTTGTCGTCTGCCAACGTCTCTCACGACGATGACAACGAAGACGAGCCGGATGACATTTAATTTGCAGGTAATGATTTATTAAACACAGGTTAGGTTAGTTTAGTTTAGGTTAGACGAATTAATTTATCATCCTTTCATTTTATCGACATCGGCATCTATCATAACAAACATGGTGTACCATTCGTCCGAGATGACTTTGTTACTTACGAAATCTGTTTTAGCGTTGTTGTTTTTTTCATTTCCGCTCACAAAATTGCATATTACGTTGATACATTATAATTTACAAAATTAATGATTAATTTTCTATTGTTATATTGCACCCATGGTCGAAACTAAAAATTTACCACTACCAGTATACACTGTACCCCAGGTAGTTTTTGCAGCTTCCAGGATGGTAATGTAGACCTAAGCTTCAGAACACTTTACCTCACAGCTAATATCCACTGTACAAGTTCATTTATAACAGCATACAAATTTGCCTCAGCCAACTTAATTATCGTACACGACGTCGTAACTTCGGGAGATTTATGTTAAACGTCATAAGGTCCGTCGTTACTCCGAGTTGTCGTTAACCGAGTATTAAACGAGGAGTACCTGTATTCTATCTTACCAACTCTTTCTGCAAAGTTTGGTGCAAGGATAAATGCTACTCCATACTTTCTTTCATAGTCCATTCCTTTATAAATTAGATGAAAATCATTGTGTATCTTCTTCATACCCTCTCCAACTAACCTGGTTTCACATATCCCCATGATGTCTATATTTCTCTCCAACATTAGTTCCACAACCTCCTCTAATTTACCATTCAATGTAGTTGCATTGATTGTACCTAATCTAATATTCCTAAGAGACTGTCCATTATCATTTCGAGTTCGTTGCCGTAAGTTCCGTCCGCTCCGAGGCATCACTTGTGTTTCTTGAGCAAGAGTATCAAAACCACCGGCTTGCTAGGCCTGTCGTGGTCCTCGAGACTGCTAACTAGTTCCACCAAGGCGTCCGTTGCTCCCCGAAGGTTACAGATCTGCTTTCATCAGATCCGAGCAGACACTAAGTAGGTTAAGCCATTGCACCTCAACAAGGTTACACAGCCTCTTGTTCTAGTAGATGAAAGCTCTAGAACCGCAGTGGGTATGTATCCCCTGTACTCCAAATTATGAACAATCATGAATTTTTTGTTTTCTCTAGTTTTCCCAAGGTGAAGGGAGATCAACTGAAGGTTTTGGGGATCATTGGAAATGACATTCAACAAAACTTTCAGCAGTTTTCTATTGAGAGAGCCCCCCTTAAATGGTAGCCCGTCTTGCAAGGTTATTAAACTTGCTGATGGTTTCATTCCATACAGGACTGGGGTTCACTATGTCCCTCCTAGTGAGAAACCTTTCTATATAAGAAGGATGATAAAGGGGGCTTCTGAAATGCCCTCTACTGAAGTACAAAATTCTGATGGCTTCAAATTTAAAGGGAACTTCAAGGATAAATCGCGAATCTGACCTTTAGTCAATTTGTTAAATTGGATTGAGGAATACAATGGTGATTCTCTTATTTTCTACAATTCTTATTTGAAAGCCAATGGAATTTCTCTAAAGAAACCTGAGAAGGTAACTTCCTTTACTCAGTCTAAAAATTCTTTCCTTCTAAAAAGTTAGGCAAGGAAAAGTTACTTGTCAATTTCTTCTTGGAACCAGTAAGTTTACAATTTGATCCTCTGCAGGAAGTTTTTGTTAACTCTAATGTACAGTTTTGATCATTTTTATTCTTGAGAATCCATAGGAATTGAAGAAGAACAAACCCCTGACATTGATGCTTTGGAGGTTGACAAATTTAACCCCTTCCATACGGTGCCGCACACGTAGGCGTCATGGGGAGCGAGTGTATTCGCGAGGCTGCCATATCGGCGTCTTGATTATATTTATTGTAGTCGCCCCTCCATAATGACATTCTTTCTAATTCTTTTGTAATCGCATTTTCTATGGTTATCAAAATTCACGGGTGAAGAGAGAACGATCGATATAAGCGGTGACTATATTTTATGATGCGAGTATTATTACGACACGTCGTATGGCTGGCATTGGCTGCTGCCACCGAGATCTAAGTCCATGACGCCTACGTGTGCGGCACCGTATGGAAGGGGTTAAACAGTCGATTTCCCTCGAGGATAGTCACTATTATGTAAAGATCCCGTGGAAAAGGGATATGGTAGATCTTGTTCCCTCAAATCTAAAGATAGCCTTGGCAGTGGCACAAAGGGTCTATGACAAGCTTGAGCAAAAGGGCCTTAGGGAGGAGTATGAGACCGTGTTTGATCAACAAGAGGCCTTGGGCATTAATGAACCCATTACTAAAAGAGTCCCTTGCCAAATTTTTATACCCCATAGACATGTGCTCAAGAATGGTGATCTTGTCACCTCACCTGTTTTCCACTGCTCTCTCAAAATAGGAAAGGCCCCTTCCTTAAATGAAGCTGCATTCGTGGGAGTTGATTTGATGAACAACCTCCTCTCTCTCTTGTTGTACTGTACTTCAGAACCAACAATTTCATCATTTTAGCAGATATTATGAAAGCCTTCTTGCAGATCCGTTTGAAGGATGAGGGTGATCATAATAGGTTCTGTTTCTTTAGGAGGATTAACAACCAATACACAGTATTCCTTACAGGTATAATACTATTATTTTTTGTTTCATCTGCTCTCCCTTTATGCTGAACTTCATCATCCAACATCATCTTTCCATGCAGGCTGACTCTCAGACTGTCTCTTTAATTAAGGATAAATTCTATGTAGATAATCTGATCTACACTTCCAATGAATTTCATTCCCTCCCTGCTATGGTCAAGAGGATTAAGATCATGCTTAATGGAGGTTTACCTCTCAGGGAGTGGACATGCAACCATACTTCTGTTCTTTCTGTTCTTGAACAAGAAGTCATTTGCAGTAAAAAAGAGGTAAAGGTGTTGGGATATATTTATAATAAGAATTATGATACCTTGACCCCAAATTCCATCACTTGCCAAGACTCTTGATATTTTTTGCTCATTGCCAAGTAATGCACATGGAACTGCAAGCTACTCTAAATTTCCTTCGCATGCATGGTTTCTGGATCTTTAAGGCCAGACAAGCTGTTTTAAACATTTTGAAGGATTGTATAGTTTGTAAGAAATATAATTCCCGTGCTGTTAACTATCCTTCTCCTTCCTCTTTACCTGCCTCTAGAGTAAATTTAAGTGTGCCTTTTGCCCATACTGGTGTGGATTACATGGGGCATTTATGGGTTAGAGACAGGAATGGAGATAAGGTCAAGGCTTACATTTTGATATTTGTTTTAATACAAGAGCTGTCCATTTGGAGGTTGTGGATTCTATGTCCACTGCTGAATTTATTTTGGATTTTGTTAGATTTACTAACAGATATGGAATTCCTTCAGTGGTTTATTCGGATAATGCCAAATCCTTTATACAAGCGGGAAGTATTATTGGACAACTTCTATTGTCTTCTGAGTTTGAAGAGAAGTTTAAAACTTCCCCTGTTCAGCACAGAACCATCCCTGTCTATATTGCATGGTATGGTGCCACTTGGGAAAAGTTGATTCAGACAGTGAAACAATGTCTCCATAAGGTTTTGGGTAGATCTGTTCCTTCCTTGGCAGGGATTGCCACACTTTTGTCCGATGTTCAAAAAATTTTGAACAATAGACCTCTTACTTATTGTTCCTATGAAAACGAAGTAGATGTTATTACCCCTAATCATTTCCTTATAGGAAGGACCATTCCTTCCTTGATGTTTGGCGACTTGGAAAAAGTCCCTGAATGGGAGTTAGGAGAAGAAGACTATCCTTCTCATCTTAATTTAGTCATGAACTCTAGGGATATTTTTTATGAAGAGTTTAAGAAACAATGGCTGACAGAGTACTTGGTCAGCTTAAGGTAAAGGCATAGAGCTGTGCACCACAGTTCTAGAAACTGGGAAAAGGGTGACATTGCCTTCTTGAAACTGCCTTTTAAGACCAGACCCTTCTGGCCCTTGGTTCGTGTTGTTGACACTTGACCAAGATCAAGTGATTCATACAGTCTCTGTCATTAAGCCTGATGGAAACTCATTTAAGGTCAATGTTAGACTTTTAATCCCACTAGAGCTCCATTCTGAGTTACATCCCTTTCATGAGGATGAATCCCCAGTGGATGCTACTTTGCAGGCTGGAGAGTTGGAGCCTTTTGAAGAGGCCTCAAACTTGGAGGTTATTCCTTTGGAAGATGACTGTCAATTTGGAACCTACCTCTTTGAGACTTTCTCGTAAGACTGTGCTAGCCTCTAGAGACCAAGTAAGGTCTCTAGCTTCTAAGGGGTTATTGTAAATTTTCCACGAAAGTGTTGTCTTTATTAAACACTTTTTGTTGTTGTCGGGGAGGTTGTTGAGAATCTTTTAGTGCTTACCTTCATTCGGGAAACTTTCCCTCAAAGTGTATTTACCTAGTTGTATTATACGGGAAGAGAGCTATGCTCGTGGTGACCCGTCTTTGTATCTCTCAGCATCAAGTTTTTTCTTAAAATCTTGTATAGTGTTTGGACACACTGTTTTGTTGTCTAATTTATTCCATGTATCTATCACTCTGTGTGGGAAGCTGTTCCTTTTTAAATTTCTTCTGTAACTATCTTTTTTGTTTTGTTTTTTTTCGTGTCCTCTCGTTTTACCGTTGTCCCATATTAACAAGCCATTCCTTTCATTATTCTGTAGATAGTCAGCAGGTCACCTCTTTCTCTTCTCTTTTCCAAAGTTGGTTGTTCTAATTTGGACAGTCTTTGCTCATATGTTAGTTCAGAAAGAGTTGGTGCTAGTTTGGTTGTTGCTCTTTGTAACCTTTCTAGTTTTTTTAATGTTCTTTTTGGTACTGGGTGTCCAGAGTGTTGCTGTGTACTCGAGTTTTGGTGTTATTAGTGTAGTTAGGATTTTCTTTATCATTTCTTCGTCCAAATAGGCAAACACAACTTTAATGGATCTCAATAAATTATAGGTTTCTCCGAATATTTTATTAATATACTTATCTGGTGTCATGTCCTTGCCAATCATCACTCCAAGATCTTTCTCTGAGTTTACTTTTTTCACCTTTTCTTCACCAATTTTGTAATCTTTCGATATTCTGTTTTTACTCTTTCCAAACTCCATTATACTACCATATTTTCCGGCTTAAAATGCGCATCTGGTTATAATGCGCACCCATGCACTTCGTTATCTCAGTACACAGATAGCGTGCACCGACGTATAACGTACATGCCAGGAAAAGTCACTGCGACTCCTGCTTGCGTTGGTACATTGTTTTGTGGGAAATTTGAGCCATGAAAAGTTTATTGAATACAAAATGTACATGAAAAATTTCAGATTTTTACAGAAAAATTGTAATTTACTATCCTGAGGGAATAATTCATCTTACAAGTTTTTATCACCGTGTACAAGTTTTTATCGCCATGCAGCAACAAACTATGTTTCGGTACATAAGTGTCTTTACTGAAGTGACGTTTAGTTTAACAAACTCTCGCAAGAGGGTGTTTAGTGTAGGCTAGATTGGCAATAGAACTGTCAATCTCGGCCCTGATCTAGCATATTCCGGGTGAGCTAAAACGGCCAACGTTCATGATGTTGTTGTTGTTGTTGTTGTCGTTCCCTAGACTGTCTGTCCGAGCAGTCCCGTCTCCCCAAGGAATGCCATAGCCGAAACTGGGTTGGAACCAGTGCTGTTTTACGGATCCCAAATATTTGCATAGACTACGTTAATTAATGTTAGTAAAAATAAACCAATGAAATAACAGCGAAATTACTTAGTATCATGTGAACGAGGTTATATGGAGAAGTATTTTTCATTGGCTCTAGAGCCACCGCTGGGAAATCTGTTGATTTGTCACAAAATTAAGTGTCAGTTTAGGCATCAATCAGGACACAACTAAGAAAAAGTAGGAACTACATGTACTGGTATATGACTCATGTTGTGCGTTGGTCCCTTGTTACTTTGTAGCTTAAATAGTTTGTAGGAAATATGATCTAAAAAAAGTTTATTGAAAGTAAAATATACAGAAAAATTTTGGGATTTTACAGAAAATGTTCATATCATATCTTGAGGAAATAATTCGTCTTTACCATTTTTTATTTAATACTGAAACAAACTACAGACTGTTTCGTTTTAGCTTTGAATCTGCAATGACAGTGGTGAAATAGGACAGTCTCTCATCGAGGTGACGTTAGTTAATATAACTCCCGAAAGAGGGTGTTGTAGTTAGGTGTTTGACTCGAGTTTATGAACGGCCGCAACGGAATTTGTACCATACCTAAAGTGAAGCAACAAAGCAAACATAAAAATTCAAACTAGGATGCTGTGAACATGGGCAAATATCATGAACATTGATCATGTCTCATGGTGTTTAGGCCTATTTAAACAAAAAATAAGATTCGATAGATACCTACCTATACCAAATATTTATATAGCCCATGCTGGTGTACTCTTTCATGTCACCATGGCTGTTCTTCTTGTTCTCACGGAACGTCACGGAGAAGTGTGCCGTCCCGACTTTGTGACGGCCAACATTGTCACGTTGTTGTGAAAAAAATTACACACAGCCGCATAATTTTTATCGTAGGTCGTAGATAATGTGCACCCCCCCGTTTTAAGGCCCTTCCAATGGAAAAAAGTCGTGCACTATACGCCGGAAAATATGGCACATTTCTTTATATTGAATTTTACTTCCCACTTTTGGGTCTAATTCCAGATCTTGTCCAAATCTTGTTGCAATGAGTTGCGGTCTTCCTCCATTTTTACCCTCTTTAGTATCTTTACATCATCTGCAAAGAAATTCATATAACACTCTACATCTTCATCCATGTCATTAATGTATATGGCAAACATGATCAGGGCCAGTACTGATCCCTGCGGACACAGCTTTTCACTTCTTCCTAATTTGAGAATTTATCTCTAATTACTACTCTCATTTCCCTCCCAATCATGAAGTCTTTCATCCATTCCAATAATTTTCCTCTGATGCCACCTATTGACTCTATCTTCTTTATAAGTTTTTTATGTGGTACCTTGTCGAATGCCTTTTGTAGGTCGAGAAAGGCACAGTCTGCCCACCCATCTCTTTCTTGTATTATGTCTATTAATCTTGTGTAGAAGCAGATCACATTTGTTGTACATGATCTCCCTTGTCTGAATCCAAATTGATTTGGATTTAGTATATTTTTTTCTTTCAGGTGCTATACCCATCTATTTTTGACAACTCTTTCACAAATTTTTGCTATTGTGCTTGTCAGTGATACCGGTCTGTAATTAGATGTGTCTTCTTTATTACCTCCCTTATAGATTGGTACAATGTTTGCCTTTTTCCAGTCCAGTGGCACTTTTCCTTCTTTAAGTGATACTTGAATGATAATGTATATTTTGTCAGTTAATTCTTCCATGCATTCTTTCAGTATCCAGTTTGCAATTCTGTCTGGGCCATGTGATTTTCTAACATCAAGGGTTTTAATGTGGTTGCTGATTTCCTATTGTGTTATGATTATTTCTTTCATTGCAGGGGATAATTCTCGCTCGATTTCTTCACAGTCCTGTGAACCTTCTAATGTGAACACTGATTTGAAGTGGATGTTCATAATTTCTGCCATTTCTAGTTCCTTTATATATTCATTTTTGCCCTGGTGCAGTTTTTCTATCTCTTGTTTGTTTTTTAGTTTTCCATTTACATACCTGTAAAATAGTTTGGGTTCTTCCTTGCATTAATCTATTATCCTTTTTTCGTAGTTTCTCTTTTCATCTCTGCGTACTTTTACATATTCATTTCTCAGTTTGATGTATGTTTGCCATTTGTTTGGTTTCTTGTCTCTTTTCCATTTTTTCCAAGCTTTGTCTCTTTTGTCCTTAGCTTCACAACAACTTTTGTTGTACCAGCTTTTTATGTATGTACTTTCTATTTTTTGTTTTACATATTTATTCACTCCTTCATTATAAATTTCTTTTAGTATGTTCCATTTTTCTTTCTATCCCTGTTTCTTTCTTTAGGAATTTATCCCAATTTGCATTGCAGAAGAATGTTTAGTTTCTCAAAGTTTGTTTTGTTATACATTAGTCTTCCTAGTCTGTATTTATTGTTTTTGCTTTGATCCATTTGTTCTTTTAATTCAGTTCTAATAGTACACGGTCACTCTTTCGTATCGGGGTTTTGTAATCAATTCTTTTGACAATCTCAGGCTCTGTGGTAAGTATCAAGTCCAATGTTGAGGGTTGTTCATTACCATTATATCTAGTATTTTCTCTAATCCACTGGGTCATTGTGCACTCAATGGTCAAGTCAAGAAGGACATTACCCCAGAGTTCCTCCCCTCCCCTTCACTGTCATCTCTTCCCAACATATTTCCTTTGAATGAAAGTCACCCATAATTATTGTATTTCCTGTTTTTCAGTATTTCAGTTGATTCGTATTTTGTATCTTCTAATAATTTGGAATGATCACTTCCTGACCGGGCTTGTGTTTTGGGGGGCACGTACACCACTACAAATTTCCTACTCTTCATATGTTTACTTTCTACTTGTATCATAGTTGATTTTACATTATTTTTTCCTGCAGTTATTTTTTCCACATTCAAATCTTTCTTGGTCAAAATTAGAACCCCTCCACCCTGTTTGTCCCTTCTATTCTTTGTCCAACAGTTGTATAAACCTTGTCCCACAGTATAGGGAGTTAGGTTATGCTTTTAGTTTCCACCATTTCCATTATGTCTGGTTTTTCTAAGGCCAGGTAATCGTTTAATTCATTCATTCCTGAGATTATTCCAGGTAATCCTTTAATTCATTCATTCCTGAGATTATTCCATCTATATTATCTCTTACCAACCGCCAGGTAGGATTATCTCCTGTCAGCCAGTGGTCCTCGTTTCCTAATTTCTCTCCATCTTTCTCTATCTCTGTAGACTTCATTTTGCAGTATCTCTGTAAGGTCTTCTCCTCAAATCGCCAAAGCTTCCTTAACTCCTTCCATCCATCTTTTTCTAGGCCTACCCACCGGTCTTCTACCTTCCGGCCGCATATGAAGTGCAGCCCTGGGCAGTCTCCCATCCTCCATCCTCTGCACATGTCCATACCATCTCAGGCGATTTTCTTCTATATGTTCTAGTATATTCTTTACATTCAATTCTGCTCTTATGTCCATGTTTCTCAATCGGTCCAGTCTAGACACTCTTTTGATTTTCCTCAGAACTTTCATTTCTGCAGCAACGATTTTACTCTTTGTTTTGCTTGTCATTGTCCATGTTTCTGATCCATAAAGCAAAATTGGTCTTAATACTGTTGTATACATCAGCACCTTACATTTTCTAGGGACATTGCGGTCTCTGAACAACACCGAAAGCATACCAAAGTTCTTATTAAATTTATTAATTCTGTTATTTATTTCGATTTCCTGATTATTCTGTTCATTAACTTTCACCCCAAGATATTCAAATTCGCTTACTTGTTTCAACTGGGCCTCTCTCATTCTTATTTCTATATTCCTCTCATTCCTCATGATACTCATGACTTCCGTTTTATATGTTAATTTTCATACCATTATCATTCATAACTTTATTCCATCTTCCTGTCATCTCTTGTAGTTCCTCTTCGCTGCTGCATATCACGGCAATATTATCTGCATATACCAGCATTATCGTGTTGTTGCCATGGTTTATTTCTTTCATACATCTGTCCATGAAAATTATGAACAGCAGTGGGGAAATCACTCCTCCTTGTCTTACCCCTGTCCTGACTTGGAACCATGGTGTATCCCCATCCCTTAGCTTCACTTTATTTTCACATTTCCTATATATACTCTTAATTGCCCTTTTCAGGTTTGCTGGAACATCGTATTCTTGATGCTCCAGTACTCTCCAGATTTCTTCCCTAGGTACCTTATCAAATGCTTTCTCCATATCTATGAAGATAGCAAACTTGTCGATGTTCCACTCCCTGTTCTTTTCCAAAACCATTTTCAATGTAAAAATCATATCCACTGTGCTTCTTTGTGGTCTAAAACCATGCTGCCATTCCCCAAATCTTTCCTCTACAGCCATTCTCATTCTTCTCTCTATGACTCTCTCATATACTTTGCCCACATGCGATAGCAACGATATGCCTCTGTAATTATTCCAATTTGTGTGGTCATCTTTTTTGAAAATTGGGCATACGACCGCTTTACTCCAGTCATCTGGTATTTCAGCATTTTTCCACGCGACATTCATAATTCTGGTCAACCAGTTTGCACCTAGCTCACCCATTGCTTTAATGAATTCTATATGTATCTCATCCTCACCACATGCTTTTCCATTTTTCATTCTTTGGATAGCGGATAGCCGTCTGAACCTCCGCAACTGTAATTTCATAATTTTCACCTTCTAAGAACTCCATATGATTTTCTTCTTACATTTCCATATTTTCTTGTCCAGCATTGAGTAGGTTCTCAAAATAATTTTTCCATCTTTCTGTAATTTGATTTGTTTCCACCAACATCACTCCATTTTCATCCTTTATTGCATAGGCACCTTCGTTTTTCTCTTTTCTATAGTTTCTTGCCATGTTGTAGAGCAGCTTTCTTGTTCCTTCCATATCCTCTCTCAAATCATTACTAATTTTCTGTCAAACTTCTGCTTTTGATTCCTTTTTTACTCTATTACACTTATTCCGTGCTTCTACATAGTTTTCTCTGTTTTCAGCTGTTCTGTACTTCATCCATTTTCTGAATTTTTTCATTTCTTCTTTAACTGCCTCCGCCATCTCCTCTGTCCACCAGGGCGTTCTTTTTTTCTTTGTTTTTTGCTCATACTTCATTTCAACCACCTCCTCTGCCACTTCCTTAACTACTGTTTTCATCTGCTCCCATTCCTCATTGATATTTTCTCCTGTTTGCAGGTTTGTCACCTTTCCTCTGATTTCTTCTTTAAAACTTTCTTTCTTTTCAGGATTTAAGTCCTCCACCTTGAATCTCCTCCTTATTTTCCCTGGCACAACTCTCCACTTTCTTGCGTTTATTTTTGCAACCACCAGTCTATGATCTGAGTCTAGTGACACTGGTATAGCTTTAACATCACGAAAGATCTTTTTATTATTTGTAATGACAAGGTCAATTTGGGATTTGTCATTATAGCTTTGTAGGTTGTCGTTCCATCGATACCAAGTCCATTGGTGACTTGGTCTATGTTTATAGAAAGTGTTCATAATTGACAGATTATTCATAGTACAAAAGTCAATCTGAGCACCTCCTGGATGACGGGTCATCCCTGCACCCTGCCCACCGCCCTGGGTCAGAAGCAGTGTCCAGGAGGTGCTCAGATGAGAGGGAGGGTGGGAGGGGTGTGGAGTGTGTGTAGGGGTGAAGTGGGTGGGAGTGTTTTTATGCCTTTCCCTTTTTGGCTACCTCCCTTGTAAGGGGGAAAAAGCCTTGGTATATGTATGTATGTACAAAAGTCAATTACTCTTTCACCCTCACAATTCCGATTCCCTATTCCATGTGCTCCTATTATATTTTCTACACCTCCACGATCACTTCCAACATGACCATTCACATCTCCAATGACTACCATGTTTTCTGCATTACCTCTTTGATCGTATACTTCTTGTAGTTTCACATAGAATTCTTCCTTTTCTTCTGCTGTTCTTCCCTGCTGAGGAGCATAAACTTGTACAAATGTTATTCTAATGTCTTTTAATTTCACAGGCACTTCAATTATTCTTTCATTTACAAAAACAGCATCCTCAACATAGTCCGCAATCCTTGGTGTCATCATTATCGCCACTCCATGCATTCTTTCATTTGGCATTCTGCTCCATATCAGTTGATAGTTGTCATGTATTGTTTTTCTGCCATTTCCCTCTCTCCTTGTTTCACACATTCCTAAAATATCTATTTTCCTATCTTTCATGATGGCAATAATCTCTTCTTTATCTTTCAAAGTGCAGACGTTTATTGTTCCAATTCCAAGTTTCTTATCCTTTTTTGATCGCCGGGCCGTCAACTGCTTAATCCTTAGGGTCCGAGGCTCACTTTGCATGTCTTGAGCAGTTAAATGAGTCTTAGTGGGTTGCTAGCCCTATCCTAAGTCTTTCGGGATCACTAATTAGTAACTTCCATATGACTATCGCCCTCCATACGGATTACTGGGTATTCTAGACATACCCCGGGCAGTCATTTTGGTCGCTCGAGCCGCTGCACCTCTTCAAGGTTACATGATCCCTTGTCCTGGTAGGTCTAGATTCCAGAACTGCGGTGGACCATCTATATTAGTATAACTTATTTTTAATTTCCTTTCTACTCTTCACTCTCTGTCTTCTTTGTTTCCATTTTCTTTATATACCTTTTTCTCAGTCTCAGATCTATCACTCTCCAAAAAAGCTCGTTTTTTTCCGTTTCAGTTCTTTTTTTTATTCTTTTCATTCGCTTCGTTCCCAAGTTCTTTTTCTTTCTCTTTTTCTTCCTCACTCATTTCTTTTTTTATCCAGATATTTTTGTAATTTTCACTATTTGCTAACTTCATTGTTCTGGATAGTATATACAGTGGCCTGTATTTCTTTTCTTTAGAATATCTTCCTATCCTATGGGTTTCCTCGATTTCCCGATCCCAGCTTTGTTCATCTGTTTGTAAATCTTTTAGAATTTCCTTGGCAAGATCTTTCTCTTCCTTTTCCCTCTGATATCTAGGTATATCGTGTTTTTCTTTGATGCCGTAGATACATCTTTTTCTATCTACTGTGTCCTTAACTAGGTTCCCTTTCTCTTTGATCACCTGAATCACTGTTTCCTTGGTATTATCTTTGACTTGTTGTTCCATTATTTTCTTTAGGGATATTTCTTGACTTTCCTGTTCAGTTTTCCACTGTTTCTTAATTTCTTGTATGTCGTTTTCTTTTATTTTTTCTTCCACCTTTTCAGTCATTTCTTTCTTTGGGCTTTCAATTTCTTGTTTCAAAGTCTCATTCCTTTTTGTGTCCTTGTTTTTTAGTCTTTCGTTTTCTCCCTGAAGTTGCTTTAATTCCTTTTTTAATTCATCTATCTCCCTGTTGTTCTCTTCATTGGCTTTCCTTAGCATTGGGGGAAAAGAATACTGCCACCAAGTACCACTTGGATTGTAAGAGGCGAGAAGAAAGGGACAGGGATTGGGACTAGGCATCCTTCCCCTTGTAGCCCCACAGGGGACATTCCAAAAAAAGTGCCGACCAGCACCCTAAGGTTTGGGTCTTTTAATGTGCGTGGATGTGTTACAGATGAGAGTAAAAGGGAAGAGATAGGTAGTTTGTGAGAAGAACGATGGATGTGTTGGCTTTGAGTGAAATTAAGTTGAAAGGGAAGGGCGAGTGTAAGTTTGGGAGTGTAAGTGGGAGGTTATCAGGAGTGAAGAGAGGGTAAGGGAGGGAAGGGGTGGCTATATTAGTAACTGAAGAGATAGGTAAACATGTAGTGGAGTGGAAGGAGTTTTCCTCAAGGATGATGTGGATGAAGGTGAAACTGGGAAAGGAGATGTGGGTTTTTGTAAGTGCATATGGGCCTGGGAGTGAGAATAGTGTAGAAGAAAGGGAGGCTTTTTGGATAGTTTTAAATGAGTGCATAGAGGATTTAGGGTGAAATGTCAATGTAATAGTACTGGGAGACCTTAATGCTAGGGTAGGAAATGGTCCAATTGATGGAGTGGTTGTGAAATGTGGAGTTCCAGGAAAGAATCGTAGTGGAGAGTTGATGGTGGAAATGTGTCTAGAAAGAGAGTTGATGATAGCAAATACAGTGTTTCGGAAGAAAGTGAAGCATAAGTACACATGGGAGAGGGTGATGGATGGAAGGGTGGTAGATAGAGCGTTAATGGATTATGTAGTGGTAAATAGGATTATGATAGGAAGAGTTAAGGATGTACGTGTGCTAAGGGGAGAGGGTGGGGGAATATGAGATAATTTTTTGGTGGAAGGTAAGTTGAGAGTGGGGGATAGATGGAGAAAGAGGAAAGGGACAAAAGTTAGGGAGGTGCTTAGAGTGAACTCTTTAAATGAAAAGGAAAAGGAGTACAAGAAGAATCTGAAGTGGGAGGAAGTGAAGGATAGAGTAGAGGTAGGTGTGGAGGAGGAATGGGGATGGTTCAAGGAGAGAGTCACAATGTGTGCAAAGATGGTGTGTGGAACAAGAAGGACAGGAGGAAATAGAAGAAAGGGTAGTGAGTGGTGGGATGAGGACACAAAGGAGGCTGTAGAAGAGAAGAAGCGAGCTTTCTCAGATTGGCTACAAAATAGGACAAGGGAGTCATATGAGAGGTACAAAGAAAAGAAAAGAGAAGTAAAGCAAAAGGTAAAGGAGGCAAAGAGGAGAGCAGATGTGAAATGGGGTAAGAGTATGACAGAAAATTTTGAAAGTATTAAAAAGATGTTTTGGAAAGAAATTAAGAGAGGAAGAGGAGGTGAATCAAGTAGAGAAGAAAAGGTAAAAGGTGCAGATGGAGAGATGATAATGGAAGAGAAGGCAGTAAGGGGAAGATGGGCAGAATATTTTAGGGAGTTGCTAAATGTGAAGGAGGATAGGGAGGGAAAGATAGTTGCAGTGGGAAATGCTAAGAAAATGACCGTGATGAGTGAGGAAAATGGAGGAGAAATAAGGAAGGATGAAGTGAAGGCAGTTGTTAAGATGATGAAAGCAGGTAAGGCACCTTTGGATGGATGCCATGCAGAATGTCTAAAAAAAAGGAGGTACAGTGATGGTGGACTGGTTGGTGAGGTTATTTAATGTTTGCTGGAGAGAGGGTAGAGTGCCGGAGGACAGGAGGAATGCCTGTATAGTTCCAATTTACAAGGGAAAAGGGGACAAGTGTGAATGTAGTAGTTTCAGAGGGATTAGCTTGTTAAGTGTAGTTGGGAAGGCTTATGGGAGGATCTTGATTGAGAGGATTAGGAGAGGAACAGAGGGAGTAATTGGTAAGGAACAGTGTGGATTTAGGACAGGTAGAGGTTGTGTAGATCAGATTTTTGTGGTAAGACAGATATGTGAGAAAGCTATAGGAAAGGGGAAGGATATTTTTTTGGCTTTTATGGATCTGGAAAAGTCTTATGACAGGGTAGATAGAAAGGCACTGTGGAAGGTTTTGGTGACAGAGTTTGGGAGAGTGTGTGATAGAAGAAAGCTGAAGATAAATGTGGGTAAAAGTAAGGTGATGAGATGTACAAGGGGTGAAAGTGGCAGTAGACTGGAAGTGAGCATTAAGGGAGAGCAACTGGAGGAAGTGGATAGTTTTAAATACTTGGGTGCAAATGTGGTAGGAAAAGGTGGAGTGAAGGTGGAGGTAGAATGTAGATTGAGAGAAGCGAGTAAATGCCTTGGTGGATTAAAAAGTGTAATGAGGAATAGACATTTGGGAATGGATGCTAAGAGGAGACTGTATGAAGGAGTGATTGTACCAACAACACTGTATGGGGCAGAAACATGGAATATAAGAGAGGAAGAGAGAAGGAGTTTGAATGTGTTTGAGATGAGGTGTCTGAGAAGTATGATGGTGGTTACTAGGCTAGATAGAATGAGAAATGAAGAGGTGAGGAGGAGAACAGGGATGGAAAGGGAGTTCGGAGATAGGGTTGTTGAAAGAGTATTAGGATGGTTTGGACACATGGAAAGAATGAGTGAAGAAAGCCTAGTAAAAGAGGTATGGAAGGCAGATGTGGAGGGAGTGAAGATGAGGTGACGTCCTAGGATGAGATGGATGGATGGGGTGAAGGGGGCTTTGGGGAAGAGGGGAATGTCTGTTGAGGAAGGACGGGAGAGGACAGAAGACAGGGAGAATGGTTGTATATGGTTGATGTTGTGATTGCATGAGGTGGAATGTGCGGGGGATGAGGTAGTATGTGTGAGCAAAATTTTGACGCAGCCTGAAGGGATTTCTCCCCTTCTTTCTCCTTTTATGCATGGGGGGGGACGGAGAGGGGGGTCGCCAATTTAATGAAGCGGCCTTGCTGTGTATGTGCTGTGTCTTGCGACACTGCCTCTGACCCAGGGCAGTGGACAAAGTGCAGGGATGATGCGTCATCCAGGAGGTGCTAAGATGAGAGGGAGGGTGGAGGGGTGTGGAGTGTATTCAGGGATGGAATGGGTGGGAATGATTTTATGCCTTTTCCTTTTTGGCTACCTCCCTTGTAAGGGGGAAAAAGCCTTGGTATATGTATGGTGTTTTGGGGGTAAATGGGAGTGGAGTATGTGGTGATGGAATGGGTGGGAGTGGGTTTTATGCCTTTATTTTTGGCTACCTTTCTTGTGAGGGGGAAAAGTCTATTGGTATACGTATGTATATTTTATTATGTATATTTGTTTATTATTTATTTATTTCATATCTTCTGCAAGAGAGACCAGGGGCAACAGATTCACTGATGTATATTATATATATTTTTATATATGTGTTTTTAGGGTTGAAGACAAAAATTTATTGTTTTTAAAGGTCTATTGAGGTATTATATTTATTTTTTGTTATTTCATGCATGAAAATATAACCTAGAACAAGTTAGATCAATAAAATAGAAGTTAGAACAAGTTAGAACAAAAAATGGACGTTTCTAGCATTTTAGTCTTGATTTTATCCAAATAGCATGATCTTAAAAGTGCCTGCTAGCAGACAAACTTTTAAATGTTGTAGTTACATTTTCCACTGCTAGGGTAACTGATGACATCATTAATGCCAGCGAGCAACATGTTGGGATTTCGCATCAAGTGAGAAAATTTATCGGATTTGGATGCCCTCTAGTGTTCCAATATTGGTATGGTACAGGGATACATGTATGAACCAATTCGGATATCCAAACAAGACTCAACTGACGAAAAACATGTCAAGAGCGAGGAAACTTCAGAGGATGAATGCCCAGAATGAGCTGGAAATAAGGACTGCTGAGTGTGTCGGAATGCATTACTGCCTGCATTCTTTACATAAATACACACCGACAACACCAGATCAAACACATGATTTCATTGGTTTGTCATCAGACATGCGGATGAAGGTTTGAAGGCATGAAATAGTAGGCCTAATACCTAGCAGACATTGATGGGTCTGGCCCTATCTACCAGGCCCCAGCATGCCTAGCAGGGCTTGTTTTGATTTTATTTTGCCGGAAAAACATCCACACGATCACCAAGATGACCACGACCACAGTGAATGGATAGTTCATCTGTTCATGCAAGGAGGTTAGCATGTTAGAAATTTTAATAAAAGTCGCTGCTTTCATAGGCCTATGGCATTCATGCCATAGGCCATGCTAACCTCCTTGCATGAACAGATGAACTATCCATTCACTGTGGACGTGGTCATCTTGGTGGTCGTGTGGATATTTTTCCAACAAAATCAAATCAAAAGAAGTCCCGCTGGGCATGCTGGGACCTGGTAGATAGGGCCAGGCCCATCAATGTCTGCTAGGTATTAGGCCTACTATTTCATGCCTTCAAACCTTCATCCACATGTCTGAACAAAATCATTTGTATGGTCTGGTGTAGTTGGTGGTGTGCATTTATGTATGTAAAGCATGCATACAGTAATGCATTCCGATGAACTCGCCAGTCTTCCTGCTCATTCTGGGTGTTCATCCTCTGAAGTTTCCTCGCTCTCGATATGTTCTTCATCAGTTGTGTCTTGTTTGGATATCCGAATTGGTTTGTACATGTATCCCTGTACCGTACCAACATTGGAACACAAGAGGGCATCCAAATCCGATAAGTCTTCTCACTCGATGTGAAATCCCATTGTGTTGCTCGCTAGTAATACTGATGTCATCAGTTGCCCTAGCACTGGAAAATGTAACTATGACATTGAAAAGTTCATCTGCTACCAGGCACTTTTAAGATCATGCTATTTGGATAATCAAAACTATAGAATGCTAGAAATGTGTATTTTATTGTTCTTACTTGTTCTAAGTTATATTTTCATGCATAAAATAACAAAAAGTAAAGAAATCTAAAACCTCAGTTGACCTTCAAGTGTTATGTGGATGCTAGCGTGTAGTATAACCTGAGATTGAAATACTGACTTCTTTTCTACAGATGCGGTCATTGAGTGGAAATGAAGATTTTTGTTACTACAATGCCAAATGCATGGTTCAAGCTGGAATATTCCCTGATTTTTCAAGAGTATTTACTAACTTGGGTTATTTGGTTGCTGGTGCTGCCATGTTTTACATCACGAGACATCACAAAATATTGACAGAGAGAATATGGAAGAAGAATATCATAAAGACAGTAAGTTGTGGCTTTCAAACAACTTGTTTGTAAATGAGTTTGAAATTGATGCCGAGTTTAAGATAATAAGAATACTTAGTGCAGATAACATATATTTATGTAATTGTAGTTCAGGAAAAGTGATATCTCTGTATCTCCATCTTCTATATCAAAGGAATTTTCCCCCTTATAAGAGGGTGACCAAGTCAAAGTACACACCATCTTCATATGTATTTAAAACCATTGAAACACCCCTCCCAGCTTGGTGTCTCTGAGATAAATTATTGATGTCCTATGTCACACAGCTTGGGTCAAAACCAATGTAGCAAGGCACAAGTCCACAGCAGGGCTCAACTGAAAGAAAAAACATTGCTGTATGACAGACCCCTTGATATCCATTCCTCTGAATTCTCTCTCCCCAGAAATAACAGTCTACTTGGCCATGCTATGGTGTGGCCATCATCCAGCCCTACTAAATTACCATAGGAAAGCTGGATGACCACATTGAAGATACCTGTCCAGGATGTAACACTTCACCCCATACTATACAACACATTGTGGAAGGCTACATTGTACATAACCATGCACACCAATAACACAATATACAGTGCTTGTCTAAAGTATGTGGCTCGTACCCCTTGCAGAATCATACTTATTTTGAAAATACGATGTCATTTTCTGAGGTGAAATTATGTAGATAGAAAGTATCTGGTAACCCTCTGCTGTTGCACTTGACTGGCAGAGCAGAGAGTAAGGGCAAACCCAGCAAATCACTCCCATGCTGTCATAGGAAGAGGGTACACAGGTAACCCGTCTTCAGGACCCACCCTTTTTTCACACTGGTTTTCTTAATTACCGTAGGGGCTGTGTCATTACCATGGCACCCACAAATGAATTAACTAAAGAAGTAATTACACAAATCATCAGACTGAAAAATGTAGGCTATGGAACTAAAAAGAATTGGTGAAATGTTGAAGGTGGACAAGTCCACAGTCAAAAAAACACATGGTGCCTTTTCAGAGGTGGGCTGGAGATATCATATGTTAGTTAAATCCAAGAACAACAACAAAATCTATAAAGGAGAAGTCCTCTAAGGATGCCCTGCCCTAGGTTTTTGGAATGGTATCTCCAGCTTCCTTCCCTCTTGAAGTTCTATTTATTTAG
This sequence comes from Oratosquilla oratoria, assembly GCF_046742065.1. Classification (NCBI taxonomy): domain Eukaryota; kingdom Metazoa; phylum Arthropoda; class Malacostraca; order Stomatopoda; family Squillidae; genus Oratosquilla; species Oratosquilla oratoria. The sequence goes on from NC_134818.1 coordinate 35,925,911, forward strand.
TTGTATTTAATGGGAAGGGGAGCTATGCTCATGGTGACCCATTTTTGTACCCCACAAGAACAAATTTGTTTTTAAATTCTTGTATGGTGTTTGCACACACTATTTTTTCGTCCAGTTTGTTCCAGATATCTATCACTGTGTGATAGATATCTGGAATTCCAGTGTAGCCAACCTTTGTTCATATGTTAAGTTTGAAAGTGTTGGGGCCATTGTTGTTGTTGATCTTTGTATTCTTTCTAATTTTTTTTATATTCTTTTTTTGTACTGGGTGACCATATCATCACTGTATATTCCAGTTTTGACCTTATCAGTGTTTGTAATATTTTTTTTTTATCATTTCCTTATCCAGGTATTTAAAAGCCACCTTTATTGAATTCAACAACTTGTATGCTTTTACGATTATTTTATATATATGTTTATCTGGAGACATGTCTTTGGTGATGATTTGGTCCTTTTCAGAATTTGCTTTTTTTTTTTAACTTCTTTTTCTTCAACTTTATACTGCCCTGATATTCTAATCTTGCTTTTCCCAAATTCAATTATAGTGCATTTCTTGATGTTGAATTCTGCTTCCCATTTCTTGCTCCATTCTGAGACTTTGTTCAGATCACTCTGTAACGACTCAGTCTATTTTGGAACTTATTTTCTTTAACAACTTTGCGTCATCTGCAAAGAAGTTCATGTAACATTCAATACTTTGTTCGATGTCATTAACATTTATAGCAAAGATTAGCGAAGCTAGCACTGACCCCTGTGGGACTACACTACTTATTTCTTCCCACTTTGAATACCGTATTTTTCGGACCATAAGGCGCTTTGTACCATAAGGCGCACCCGTAATTTGCTATTCCCTGTCCTTACATAAGGCGCACCTGGACTCGTCATCAGATAATCATGCATATGTAAGTGCATTCAGAACAACATTTTCGTTGTTGAATGAGAAAAATCGGTTGGGATTTAGCAAAATTACAAAAATAAATGATAAATATTTTTATTTTGGTCAGTGAAATCAGACCACCTCCTTGGACGGTCTGCCCTGCCATTACTCCTAAAAAACAACAAACACATTATGGGAATTGTGGGGAATAAAACCAACATTAGCAGTTTTATTCCCGGAATTCTCTATTCACTTAAAAACACAGGATTACAAATGAAGGTAAATTTTTTGTTTCGACCATGGGCGCAATATAGCAATAAAAAATTAATTATTAATTTTGTAAATTATAATGTATCAACGTAATATGCAATTTTGTGAGCGGAAATAAAAAACAAAAAATGTGCTGAAACAGATTTCGTAAGTAACAAAGTCATGTCGGACGAATGGTACCATGTTTGTTATGATAGATGCCGACGTCGAAGATATGAAAGGGTGATGAATTCGTCTAACCTAACCTAACCTGTGTTTAATAAATCATTACCTGCAAATTAAATGTCATCCGGCTCGTCCTCGTTGTTGTCGTCGTGAGAGACGTTGGCGTCCCGATCCTATGCTACCGACTTCGTTCATTAGCATAAATGCTTGTAGCAAGGTATTTTTTATTTTCATTTCTGCCCACAAAATTGCATATTACGTTAATACATTTTAATTTACAAAATTAATAATTAATTTTATATTGCTATATTGCGCCCATGATCGAAACTAAAAAAATACCCAAATGACTACAGTCTGAGTGGAGCGAGACTATACCAATGCAAAATGGTTGTCTGTGTTGTGGACGCTATCATGTCATAGCCATGATAGCGTGAATGAATGCTGTGGCATGGACCCGAAAACTGTCGAAGTTTTCGCAATTTTCTTGTCAAGATACATGCATATTGGTTATAACTTGGTTGTAACTTTTGCAAGGCCTATCATGCACTGTCGCCGTTGGCAGGCTAGCTACGAAACATGTCAAAATAGTACACCACTATCCGAGGCATTTTTTTGAACTGAAGCCACATATAAGGCACACCGCACGATAAGGCGCACCACCCGATTTTGGCTGATATTAAGGATTTTTCCCATGCCTTATGGTCCGAAAAATATGGTATTTGTCTATGAGCACTACTCTCATTTTTCTTTCCATGTAGGAAATCCTCTATCCAACTCAATAGTTTTCCATGTATGCTTCCTATTGTTTCCTGTATATTTAGCAATTTTTCTGTGTGGTACATTATCAAATGCTTTTTGTAAATCCAGGAAGGCACAGTCTGCCCAGCCATCCCTTTCTTGCAATATATCTATCAATCTTGAATAGAAACAGATAAAATTAGTGGTACATGGTCTTCCTTGTCTGAATCCAAATTGCATCAGGTTCAGTATATTATTCTCCTCCAGATATTTTTGGGTAGATATAAATGAGTGCATAGAGATATTAGGGAAAAATGTTAATGTAGTTGTATTGGGAGCCCTAAATGCTAGGGTAGGAAATGTACCAATTGACAGAGTAATTGGGAAGTGTGGAGTTCCAGGTAAAAATCGTAGTGGAGAATTGATGGTGGAGATGTGTCTTGAAAGAGAGTTGATGATTGCAAATACAGTGTTTAAGAAGAAAGTCAAGCATAAGTACACATGGGAGAGGGTGGTGGATGGAAGGGTGGCAGATAGAGCGTTAATGGACTATATAGTGGTGACCAGGAGTATGGTATGAAGAGTTAAGGATGTACATGTTCTAAGGGGAGAGTGTGGGGGTATATCAGATCATTTCCAGGTGGAAGGTAAATTGAGAGTGGAGAATAGGTGGAGAAAGAGGAAAGGGGCAGAAGGTAGGGAGATACTTAGAGTGAACTGCTTAAATGAGAAAAACAGGAGAATGAGTACAAGAAGAAGCTGAAAGAGGACTGGGAGGGAGTAAAGGATAGAGTAGAACTAGGAGTGGAGGAGGAATGGGGATGGTTCAAGGAGGGAGTCATAAGGTGTGCAAAGATGGTGTGCGGAACAAGGAGGGCAGGAGGAAATAGAAGGAAGGGTAGGGAGTGGTGGGATGAGGAAGCAAAGAAGGGTGTAGAAGAGAAGAAACAGGCATTCATAGATTGGCTATAAATTAGGATGAGGGAATCATATGAGAGGTACAAAGTAAAGAGAAAGGAAGTTAAGCATAAGATAAAGGAAACAAAGAGGAGAGCAAATGTGAAATGAGGAAAGAGTATGGCAGGAATTTTCGAAAGTAATAAAGAGATGTTTTGGAAGGAAATCAAAAGAGGAAGAGGAGGCGAATCAAGTAGAGAAGAAAAGGTAAAAGGTGCAGATGGAGAGATGATAATGGAAGAGAAGGCAGTGAGAGGAAGGTGGGCTGAGTATTTTAGGGAGTTGCTAAATGTGAAGGAGGATAGGGAGGGAAAGGTAGTTGCAGTGGGAAGCGCTAAGAAAATGACCGTGATGAGTGAGGAAAATGGAGGAGAAATAAGGAAGGATGAAGTGAAAGCAGCTGTTAAGATTGTGAGAATAAACACCTTGTGAGATCAAAACCTTTATTGGTACTACGTTTTGCTTGTTACAGCTTTTTCAAGTACAGACATGACACACACTCTGAGCACATATAAGCCAACAGGGAAGGAACTGGGAGAGGTTATCAGGGAGGGGTGGGTGGTAGGTGGAGGGGGAGGAGGGGGACGGGTGGGACTTGGTGGAGACAAAGGAGGACATTTCGGACAGTTTGTTGAAGTGGACTAAGGGGGACATTTCATACATTGTGATTCAGCTGTTAAGATGATGAGAGCAAGTAAGGCACCTGGGTTGAATGGATTCCATGTGGAGTGTCTGAAGAAGGGAGGTATAGTTATGGTGGACTGGCTGGTGAGGTTATTTAATGTTTGTTTAAGAGAGGGTAGAGTGCTGGAGGACTGGAGGAGTGCCTGTATAGTTCTGCTTTACAAGGGAAAGGGGGACAAATGCAAGTGTAGTAGTTACAGAGGGATCAGCTTGTTGAGTGTAGTTGGGAAGGCTTATGGGAGGGTCTTGATTGAGAGGATTAGGAGAGGAACAGAGGGAGTAATTGGTGAGGAACAGTGTGGGTTTAGAACAGGTAGAGGTTGTGTAGATCAGATTTTTGTGGTAAGACAGATATGTGAGAAAGCTATAGGAAAGGGGAAGGATGTTTTTTTGACTTTTATGGATCTGGAAAAGACTTGACAGGGTAGACAGGAAGGCACTGTGGGAGGTACTGCAGATATATGGGATAGGAGGAAAGCTGTTAAGAGCAGTCAAGAGTTTTTATGAGAGTAGTAGAGCTTGTGTTAGGATTAGAAATGGAGAGAGTGAATGGTTTGAGGTAAAGGTGGGACTTCATCAGGGATGTGTTATGTCGCCCTGGCTGTTCAATCTTTACATGGATGGGGTAGTGCAAGAGGTGAATGCAAGGGTAGTGGGTCAGGGGTTAGAGATGATTAAATAAAATGGAGAAAAGTGGGAGGTGAGCCAGCTGTTGTTTGCTGATGACACTGCGCTTGTAGCAGGATCAGAGGAGGGATTGAGGAAGTTGGTGACAGAGTTTGAGAAGATGTGAAAGAAGGAAGCTTAAGATAAACGTGGGTAAAAGTAAGGTGATGAGATGTACAAGGGGAGAGAGTGACAGTAGGCTGGAAGTGAGTATTAAGGGTGAAAGACTGGAGGAAGTGGATAGTTTTAGATACTTGGTTGCGAATGTGGCAGGAAAGGGAGGAGTGGGGGTGGAGGTAGAATGTAGACTGAGAGAAGTGAGTAAATGCCTTGGTGGATTCAAAAGTGTAATGAGAAATAGACATCTGGGAATGGATGCTAAGAGGAGGTTATATGAAGGAGTGATTGTGCCAACAGCATTGTACGGGGCAGAAACATGGAACATGAGAGAGGAAGAGAGAAGGAGTTTGAATGTGTTTGAGATGAAATGTCTGAGAAGTATAATAGGGGTTACTAGGCTGGATAGAGTGAGAAATGATGAGGTGAGGAGGAAAACAGGAGTGGAAATGGAACTGGGAGATAGGGTTGATGAAAGAGTATTAGGATGGTTTGGACACATGGAAAGAATGAGTGAAGAAAGATTAGTAAAAGAATTGTGGAAGGCAGAGGTGGAAGGAGTGAATATGAGGGGGCATCCTAGGATGAGATGGATGGATGGGGTGAAAGGGTACATTACAGGAATGTCTATTGAGGAAGGACGGGAGAGGACAGAAGATAGGGGTGAATGGAGAGGGGTTGTGTATAGATGATGCTGTAATGCATAAGGGGGAATGGGTGGGGGATGGGGTGTGAGGAAGTATGTATGAGAAAAAATTTGACGCAGCCCGAAGGGATTTCTCCCCCATCTTCTCCTTTACTGCATGGGGGGACAGAGAGGGGGGGGTTTCCGAATTTATGAAATGGCCTTGCTGTGGATGTGCTGTGTCTTGCGACACTGCTTCTGACCCAGCGCAGTGGACAGGATGCAGGGATGACCTGTCATCCAGGAGGTGCCAAGATAAGAGGGAGGGAGGAGGGGAGTGGAATATACAGTAGAAGTCCGATTTAACAAACTAATTCAGCCAAGATCCAGTGTGCTAAAGTGAATTTTCCGTTAAATTGAGCGAGTGAGCATTGGTGTAACAGTGTTGCCAGAGCAGATTGTAAAAATGATACGTACCTAAAAATTCCCTAGTGTACACACATACACTTACAGTATATATATTATTGTAAGTGAATTATAGGCAGCACAATCGTGAATTGCAAACGAACAGCAATGTGCAGTAATTTGTTGCAACATGTGTGTGTGTGTGTGTCGTGTAACAATGATATGAGCTGTCGTGTTTGGTTCGATGTACATAATTCTAGCGATTAATAGGACTGGGCAGTTGGTTTTTGGATAGTGAGTGTTATTGTTGTGTTGTTGCAGGAAACGTAGTTCGTTGTTATAGAAGTGTTTTTCGTGGTGATTACTCTCGCGTACTGATTTTGAATTTTCCCATCAACTTACTGTTTCATTGTTTTCCTATTATACCGTCTATTTCTACTTGTATTTATTTCTGCTACAATTATACTTTATACATATACTGAATTATATATTTTTGTATATATATTATAGTATGTATATATATATATATATATATATATATATATGTATATATGTATATATATATATATGTATATATATATATATATATGTATATATGTGTATATATATATATATATATGTATATATATATGTATATGTATATATATATATATATATATATATATTTATATACCTCCAAAATACTAAATTATAAATTTTTCCTTGACTCCACCACCACAATCTGGTAACATCTGGTAACATTGGACTCTGAGACACACATGTGGCCAGTTTACGGAAAATGCTCAACATAGCGGACCGTTCCCGCTAAATTGAGGTACCGTACTTTAAAATGAGCATCGGGTTATAATGCACACCCATACACTTCGTTATCTCAGTACACAGATAGCGCGCACCGACGTATAACGCGCATGCTCGATCGCATTTGTCTATAACGCAGTTTTACCTCGGTATTTATATCATATGAACGAGGTTACATGGAGAAGTATTTTTCATTGGCTAGAGCCACCGCTGGGAAATCTGTTGATTTGTCACAAAATTAAGTGTCAGTTTAGGCATCAATCAGGACACAACTAAAAAAAAGTCGGAACTACATGTACCGGTATATGACTCATGTTGTGCGTTGGTCCCTTATTACTTTGTAGCTTAAATAGTTTGTAGGAAATATGATCTAAGAAAAGTTTATTGAAAGTAAAATATGCAGAAAATTTTTGGGATTTTTACAGAAAATGTTCATTTTATATCTTGTGGAAATAATTCGTCTTTACTATTTTTTATTTAAAACTGAAACAAACTACAGACTGTTTCGTTTTAGCTTTGAACCTGCAATGACAGTGGTGAAATAGGACATTCTCTCATTGAGGTGACTGTTAGTTAATATAACTCCTGAAAGAGGGTGTTGTAGTCAGGTGTTTGACACGAGTTTATGAACGGCCGCAACGGAATTTGTACCATACCTAAAGTGAAGCAACAAAGCCAACATAAAAATTCAAACTAGGATGCTGTGAACATGGGCAAATATCATGAATATTGATCATGATTCATTGTGTTTAGGCCTTTTTAAACATGAAAAATAAGATTCGATAGTACCTACCTATACCAAATATTTATATACGGTAGCCCATGCTGGCATATTCTTTCATGTCACCATGGCTGTTCTTCTTGTTCTCATGGAACGTCACGAAGAAGTGTGCCTCCCGACTTTGTGATGGCCAACATTGTCACGTTGTTGTGAAAAAAAATTACACACACAGCCGCAGAATTTTTATCGTAGGCTGTAGATAATGCGCTCCACCGGATAACGCGCACCCCCCATTTTTAGGCCCTTCCCACAGAAAAAAGTTGCGCACTATACGCCGGAAAATACGGTATTTCCGAAGATGCGCGTCTGGCCATTTCCGCTAAGTTGAGCATTTTTGGTATTGCTATTTGCAGTTTGCTAATTTGAGCTTCCGCTAAATTGATATCCATTAAATCGGGCTCTACTGTATAGGAAATGGAATGGGTGGGAGTGGTTTCTATGCCTTTTTCTTTTTGGCTACTCCCCGTGTAGGGGGAAAAAGCCTTATATGTATGTATGCTTCTTGAAAGAATTTTCTAAGTTTCCTAAAATCTGTTTTGTTATAGACCAGTCTTCCTTTTCTGTGTTTTTCATTTATTCCTATACAGGTAGTTCTCGATATATGCGACTTCGATATATGCGAATTCGCGTATATGCGATTCAAGAATTTGCACCACTTTTCGATATGTGCGGGGATATATTCGAAGATATGCGATTTGACATAAAAAAAATAGTCGCGCCCGATTATTTTTTTCAAAATACCTATTATATATTTGAAGTTGGTGCGCATAAAGCCGTGTGGTAACACTGGCTGCATCAGCTAGGTAGAGCTGGCATCACTGCGGCGTTATCACAACAACAACACCGGCAGCTGTACAGACGGCATCGTCTTAGGCATCCTTCCTGTTTCATAGGCCAAACCATTGTCTTTCTGCAGGTAATTAAGCTTTTTTGATACACAAATTAATTATTTTTTTCACAAACAAATTAATTTTTGATAATTATTACTGCCCCAATTAATTTCGTCAATTTTCACTCTCTGCAAGAATTATCGTTTATTCTCCGCACTGGATAAACTCTAAGCAGTAAGCCTGCCTGTGTATCTCCAGAGCACATCAACAGTCAGTTTAAAGGTCAGATATCAACAGATATACCATTCACTAAAAATCATCGTATTGCTCGAAAAAGTACTTTTTAAAAGCATACAAATAAAGTTTTTACCTATTACAGAAGAATTTATTCAGAAAATTCACTTTTAATTGCGCCTCGCATACCACTTTTCCGAAGTCTAGATATTCAGAATAACAATATTGTTTGTTTGGCAACTGTGACGTCACGAACGCAGAATTCCCCGAACCTTTCCCGAAGCGCACGGGCGGAATGTTTTGAATAGCAGACGACGCAATGAAATGAAAACAAAACTGTTTTTTGCCAAATTTGCTAAGATGTAGATGGTGGAATTATATAGAATACTGTCAGTATGTTTTTTTATGTACATTATACTGTAAATACAGTTTTGTCTTCATTTCATTGCGTCGTCTGCTATTCGAAACATTCCGCCCGTGCGCTTCGGGAAAGGTTCGGGGAATTCCGCGTTCGTGACGTCACAGTTGCCAAACAAACAATATTGTTATTCTGAATATCTAGACTTCGGAAAAGTGGTATGCGAGGCGCAATTAAAAGTGAATTTTCTGAATAAATTCTTCTGTAATAGGTAAAAACTTTATTTGTATGCTTTTAAAAAGTACTTTTTCGATGATTTTTAGTGAATGGTATATCTGTTGATATCTGACCTTTAAGCGTAGCAAGCAGTCTGAAATGTGAATTGTAAACAGACTGATTTTTCAAACAGCTGAAGGAAATACGCTTGGCGAAATAAGTGATGTTTACGGTAGCGTCTTTTCCCGAGGTTAATACTTACATGTGCTAAAATGTATGTTAACATATATGAGATGCAGTATGTAAGCCCTTTGCCAAAATAAGATATGTAAAAAAATAAATAAATAAATGAATAAATAAATAAATAAATGAAAAATCAATCCGAGTTGAGAACGTATCCCCCTTTTTCCCATAGGTTCAATAGTTCGATATATGCGAATTCGTTACATGCGGAACGGAACCCCCGCATATAACGAGAACTACCTGTATTTCTTTCTTCATCTAATTCAAGTTCCAGTAGTATATGATCACTTTTTCCAATTAGCATCTTGTATTTGATTTTATCCACAATTTCAGGTTCTGATGTGAATATCAAATCCAATCTCGATAGTTTATTGTTATTTCTATATCTGGTATTTTCCTTAACCTATTGTGTCAATGTGAAATCAATGATCACTTCCAGTAATGTTTCCCCAATGATCTCCACATTTTACAGTCATTTCTTCCCAACAATTTTCTTTTGAGTTAAATCACGTGTAGATACCAGATTTCCTTCTTTCTTTAGCATTTCATTTAGTGTTTTTCTTGTGTTTTCCAGCATTTTGGAGTGTTCACTTTCATTCCATGTGTGAGTTTTAGGTGGGACATATATCAATGCATACTTTCTATTTTTCATGTCTCAATCCTCAACTCTTATCATAATCAGATCCATATTATTCACTCCTGTGATTTTTGTCACATTTAGGCCTTTCTTGGTTAGTAACATTACTTCACTCTGCTTTGTTTCTCTGTTTCTGATCCAACAATTGTATAAGCCTTGGCCTATACTATTTGGTGGCAATGATCCTTTCAATTTCATCACTACAAACCCTATTACCGGTATATCTAGTTTTTCTTGTTCTAGATAATCATTTCGTTCATCTGTTCCTGATATCAATCTGTCTATATTGGTATGTTACCTCTAATTTTTTTCTTTTTCTGCCTTTTCTTCTTACTCCTGCATTTCCTTTTCCCATATGTACTATATTGTCAGTCTCAAGTCCATTACTCTCAAAAAAAAAAACTCCTTCCTTTCATTCTGTTCTTTTTTCATTTTTTTTCCTTAGCTTCCTCTTTTGGTAATTTTTCTTTCTCTTTTTACTCATCACTCAGTTCCTTTTACCCATAAATTTTTGTAGCTATTACTTTTTGCTAGTCTTCCTGTGTCTGTTAATATTTCTTCCACTATCCTCAGCGAATTTAGCTTTACTTCGAGAGGTCTATTCCTCTCTTCAGAATATTTTCTTCTGTATATTTCTTCTATTTCCTTTTCAAATTCTTGTCCTTCCTCCTGTATTTTAGTATTTCCCTTACTATATTCTTCTCTTTTTCCCTATGGAACCTGATTAGTCCATGTTTTTCTTTTATACCATAAATTACAATACATTTTTTTATTTTTTTATTTTTTTGTCTATTGTGTCTCTTGCCCAATCTATTTTCTTTTTTTACTTTTATTGCAGTGTCCTTTGTACTTTCGTTCATTTGTTCTTTGACTATATTCTTTAGTATTTTTTTGGTTTTCTTTATCTTCATTTGGTTTTTAATTTCCATCATATATATTTTTTTTTCATCAACTTTGCCTGCCTCTATTAATATCTTCTCATTAACTTCCCACAACAAAGTTTGATTTTTATTTGCGTCATCATTTTTCGGCTTTTCATCATCATTATTTTACTGTAGCTAATTCCTTTTTAATTTCTTCCATTTCCCTAATTAATACTGCATTTTCCTTTCTCAATTCACTCACTTTGTACAATTGGTTATGTTCCCTTTGCATTTCAAATATTTCTTGATTTATTAATATGTTTTTGAAGTCCATATCACTTTCTGTTCTAAATTCAGAGAATAAATCATCATATCTAGGACTGTCAACATTACAAATTCTTTTTCCAAACACTCCCAAAGGTGTTTCATACCTACTTATGTCTAGTCTTCTTTTGATTGTCGCAGCATATGTCGGTTTATAATTTTTTTTTTTTTTTTTTTTTCAACTTGATCACTTTGATACATCACGGTTTCACCACTTGCTGTCAACCCCCCCCCCCTTCCACTTGTTTACAGCCAGGTAGTTTGCCACTGTTTCGTCGATGAATCACTATATTTAACATTAATTCGTGGAGCGTTCTCAGGCACATCTGACTCGTTTGACTGCCAATGTGTGTGCCATGTATTTCTCGACTTTGGACTTGTCCACCTTCAACATTTGATTTCTTTCTTTAGTTTCATGGCCTGCCTTCTCGAGTCCAATGATATGGGCAATTACTTCATTAGTTAATTCCTTTGTAGGTGCCATGGTAACAATACAGCCCCTAAGGAAATGAAGAAAACCAGTGTGAAAAAAGGCAAGGTTCCAAAGAGCGGGGTTACTTGTGCATCCTCTTCCCACAGCAGTATGGGAGCAACGGGCTGGGTTCTCTCTAATACTCCTTTCTGCCAGCCTGGTGTGAAGGCAGATTACCAGATACTTTCTATCTACATAATTTTACTTTGGAAAATGCCATCCTATCTTTGCCAGAGCTGTGTTCCCGCAAGGTATAGAGGCTGCTCACTTTTAATGAGTACTGTATATTCAGTAAGGGATTTGTGGGAAAACCCTGTTCCAGCCATGGCATTCCTCAAGGAGACTGGACTGCTTGGCCAGACAGTCCAGGGAAGGGGTTCTCAAACTTTTTTTCAACCAAGGATCCTTTTTGTGACAGAAAATAAACTGAGGACCCCCTCACATAGCTGGTTGACACAAGCTGATAGTGTACATAAGCACAAAATAACAACAATAAAAATATATTTATAGAAATAATACACAAAGATAATAGAAATAACAGTCTTTTTTACCTGATGACCAACATTCCCTCAAAGCTGTGTATTTACCTAGTTGTATTTTGCGGGAAGGGGAGCTACGCAGTGTCCTTTGTACTTTCGTTCATTTGTTTTACAACTAGTGCACATAAAGAAAAAATGTGCATACACAAGGTTTTCAAATGATATTTAAATCCATTCAATAAAGATGTTCCACCCAAACATCAACTTATAAATTCTCTAAAAATATGGTAACTTGCCAAATGTCAAACTTTTTTGTTTTGTTTTTCTTTTTCTGACTTGCACTCCCATTGCAAGTGAAATGACTGCTGCCATGGGTGCGCACATACTTTTCAGAGAAAGCAAAGTTTGCACACAAGCAAATTTCTGCACGCATGAAGCAGACACAGTTGAAGCAGGACGTGCCAGAACGAACGCTCTGAGCTGCTAGCTAGTGATTCACGAACGAACGATTTGAAAGTGGACCTAGTTGTTTACATAGATACGGTGTAGTGAAAGCGAAAGCTCGTTGGGACCAACATGTAAACGTCTTTGTATCTCCATTTTATATATATTTTTTATTATTTTTCATTCTTAAAAAAAAAAAAAAAAAAAAGGAAAGAAGCGAAGAAACTCCGAGAGACGAAGAGATGCTTAGAAGAAAGTAGAATTGAGACTTTAATTGGTGTCATTCGAAAGAAGAGTCTTTCTCAAACACCAAAGGAATACCAAAGGTTTGAAATATATTTTTTTTTTACGGGGTTTGAAGGGGAAGGAAATATTATGCATAGAGGATTAGAAATGGATAGAGAACCCAGGTATAGAAATATAATGAGAAATAGAGATATTAATGAGATTTTGGATGATTTAATAGAACTCAAAAGTGAGTACAAAACAATGTACAAAGAAGTATCTATGCTAAGGAAAGCCAATGAGGAGAATAATAGGGAGAAAGGTGACTTAAAAAAGGAATTACATAAACTAAAGGCAGAAAATGAAAGGTTGAAAAGTGAAGACATAAATAGGAATGAGGCATTATAAAAGGAGATAAAAGATCAAATTCAAGAAGTGACTGAAATAACGGTGGAAGAAAAAATAAAAGAAAATGACTCGCAGGAAATAAAGAAACAGTGGGAAGTTGAACAGGAATGTCAAAAAGTATCCCTGAACCACTTCACTCTGGGCAAAAATCTCGGGACATCATTAGCTGCCAGACGTACGATGTTGCCTCATAATACTCGCATTATAAAAAATAAATTCACGGCTGTATCAATCCTTCTCTCTTTCACCCGTGAATTTTGATAACCATAGAAAATGTGATGAAGCCAGTTTACAGAGTATGGGGGTCAAGCAGGTACAACTACAATAAATATAATCAAGACTCCGACGTCGGCATCCTTGCGTACCCACTTGCTTCTCATGACGCCTACGTAGGCGTCACCGTATGGAAGGGGTTAAAGAAATAATGGAGCAACATATTAAGGAAAATACCAAGGAAATGGTGATCCAAGTAAAAAAAGATGCATTGTAATCTATGGCATTAAAGAGAAGCATAATGTACCTAGATATCTGAGGGAAAAGGAGGAGAAAGAGATCACTAAGGAAATTCTGAAAGAATTACAAGCGGAAGGACAAGGCTTGGATAGGGAAATCGAGGAAACCTATAGGATGGGCAGATATTCTAAAGAAAAACAATACAGGCCACTGAAAGTAAAGCATATATCTCAAACAATTGCTGAGGAAGTACTATCCAGAACAACAAAATTAGCAAATATGTAGTGATCATTACATAAATATATGGATAAAAAAAAAGAAATGATTGTGGAAGAAAAAGAAAAAGAACTTATAAACGAAGCGAATGAAAAAACGAAAAGAGAACTGAAAAAAAAAAAAAAAATTGGAGAGTGGTGAACCTGAGGCTGAGAAAATGGTATATTAGGAAAAAGAAACAAGACAGAAAAAGACGAGGAGAAAGGAAATTAAAAATAGCTTATACCAATATAGATGGAATAACTTCAGGAATGAATGAATTAAATTATTACTTGGCCTTAGAAAAAACATACATAATGGGAATAGTGGAAACTAAATTAAAGTGTACTCCACCCAACACTGTGGAACAAGGTTTATACAACTGCTGGACAAAGAACAGAAAGGATAAACAGGGTGGCGGAGTATTAATTTTGACTAATAAAGACTTAAATGTAACAAAAATAACTGAAGGAAAAAATAATGTAGAATCAATTATGATACAAGTTGAAAGCAAACATATGAAGAGTAGAAAATTTGTTGTGGTGTATGTGCCCCCCAAAACACAGTCCTGGACAGAAAGTGATCATTCCAAAATATTAGAAGATACAAAATATGAATAACTAATATACTGAAGGACAGAGGAAATACAGTAATTATGGGTGACTTTAATTCAAAAGAAATATGTTGGGAGGAAATGACTGTGAAGGGTGGAGAGAAAATCTGGGGCAACATCCTGTTCGACATAACCATCGAATACACAATGACTCAGTGGATAAGGGAAAATACCAGATACAGAGGTAGTGAAGAACCACAAAGGCTGGATTTAATACTTGCGACAGAGCCTGAGATTGTCGATAAAATTTATTACAAAACTCTGATAGGAAAGAGTGACCATGTACTAATAGAATTTGAGTTGAAAGAGCAAATGGATGAAAGCAGAATTGATAAACATAGAATAGGAAGACTGTACAACTAAATAAATTTTGCAAAACTCAAAAAATTCTTTAGCAATGCAAACTGGGAAAAATTCCTAAATGAAGAAACAGGGGTGGAAGAGAAATGGAATATACTAAAAAGAAATTTACAATGAGGGAGTAAATAAATATGTACCACAACAAAAAATAGGAAGAACATACATAAAAAGCTGGTACAACAAAAGGTGTAGTGATGCTAAGGGCAAAGAGCTTGGAAGAAATGGAAAAGAGACAAGAAAACAAGCAAATGGCAAATGTACATCAAACTAAGAAAAGAATATGTAAAAATACACAGAGATGAAAAGAGAAACTATTAAAAAAAAAAAAAATGCAAGGAAGAACCCAACTATTTTACAGGTATGTAAATGGCAAACTGAAGAACAAGCATAAGAAAAGCTGCACCAAGGTAAACATAAATATACAGAAGAACTGGAAATGGCTGAAATTATAAACAGCCATTTCAAATCAGTATTCACAATAGAAAACTCACCTAACTGTGAGGAAATAGAGATATCCCCCTCAATGAAAGAAATAATTGTAACACAAAAGGAAATCAGCAACCAAATCACATGGTCCAGACGGAATTGCGAATTGGATACTGAAAGAATGCATGGAAGAATTAACAGACAAAATATATAATTTAATTAAATTCTCACTTAAAAGATGGAAAAGTACCACAGGACTGGAAGAAGGCAAACATTGTACCAATTTATATGGGAGGAAACAAGGAAGACCCATTAGATAACAAACCGGTCTCCCTGACAAGCACAGTAGCAAAAATTTGTGAAAAGGTTGTCAAAAATAGATGGTTTAAACATTTGGAAGAAAAAACTATACTGAATCCAAATCAATTTGGATTCAGACAAGGAAGATCATGTACAACAAACTTGATCTGCTTCTCAAAATTAATAGACATAATACAAGAGAGAGATGATTGGGCAGACTGTGCCTTTCTGAACCTACAAAAGGCATTTGATAAGGTAACACACAATAAACTAATAAGAAAGATAGAATCAATAGGTGACATCAGAGGAAAATTTTTGGAATGGATGAAAGACTTCCTGACTGAGAGGAAAATGAGAGTAGTAATTAGACAAATTCTCAAATTGGGAAGAAGTGATAAGTGGTGTCCCGCAGGGATCAGTACTGGCTCCAATCATGTTTGCTATATACATAAATGACATGGACGAAGGAGTAGAGTATTATATGAATTTCTTTGCAGACGACACAAAAATACTAAAGAAAGTAAAAATGGAGGAGGATTGCAACTCATTACAACAAGACTTGGACAAGATCTGAAAATGGACTCAAAAGTGGGAAGTGAAATTCAATATCAAGAAATGTAGTATAATGGAAGATGGAAAAAGTAAAAACAGAATATTGAGAGATTATAAAATTGGTGAAGAAGAGGTAAAAAAAGTAAACTCGGATAAAGACCTTGGAGTGATGATCAGCAAAGACATGACACCATATAAGCATTTTAATAAAATAGTCGGAGAAACCTATAATTTACTGAGGTCAATAAAAGTGGTATTTGCCTATTTGGACGGGGAAAGGATAAAAAAAGAAATTAACTACACTAATAAGACCAAAACTTGAGTACACAGCAACACTATGGACACCCAGTACCAAAAAGAATATAAAGAAGTTAGAAAGAATACAAAGAGCAACAAAGACTGTCCAAATTAGAATTACCAACTCTGGAACAAAGAAAGGGAAGAGGAGACTTACTAACTCTCTACAGAATTATGAATGGATTGGAAATTTTAGATAAGAATGACTTAATGAAATGGGACAATGGAAAAAGAAGAGGTCACAAAAAAAAAAAAAAAAAAGATTACAGAAGAGATCTGAAAAAAAAGCTTCCCACAGAGAGTGATAGATACTTGGAACAAATTGGACAAAGAAACTGTGTGTGCAAGCACTATTCAAGATTTTAAGAAAAAACTTGATGCTGAGAGATACAAAGACAGGTCACCATGAGCACAGTTCCCTTCCTGTATAATACAACTAAGTAAATACACAATACATGAATTCAAATCTAAATATGACAGTTGGAAATCAAAGATATAGATTATGTTGGAAGAGGGAATCACAATAACAACTAGATCTGGTTAACCCCCAGAGCTTCATCATACAGCAACCTGCTCCTCATCCACTCGTTGAATATGTCCTCTACCTCTCCAAGTCACCACATCTTTTTCCTAGGCATTGGTGGGGAATAAGAATGTTGCCAATGTGTTTTCATCCATGGAGTGAAGACTAGGAATCCTTCTCCAAATATTTTCCTCCTGCAAAATACAAAGGATCTAGGATGAAAATGATGATGTAGCCCAAGCTAAAATAATAAATATAAAGGTAGATATAATAGAGGTCCTAATGGTAGAATGGGTGGGAGTGGGTGTGCTTGGGCTAGCTACCTCCTCTGAAAGGGGGAAAGAGACCTTTGGAATATAGATAGTAGATTCACAAGAAACTAATATAAAAAGGATAAAAAATGTATGAATGATGGGTGTATGTTCTTTGTCCAACCCCCCAACCCCCCATAAGGGGAAAATGGCCTATTGATATATGATGGAGAAAAAGAAACTGGACCTCACAAGCATTGTTCCTTTTATATATACAACAAATAGGTAAATACCATACTCCAATCATTTGCTTGCCAAACAATGGTTAATGTTTTAAAAAGTGAGCTACTGTAGTGTTGTCATGAGTTTATATGTCATCAATTTCTCATAAAAGTCTTTTACCTCAACAGCTTCCCAAGGACAGAACATTGGACATGAGTGGTGGTTTCATAAACCATGTAGGTGGAAAACCTGAGTCACAGATATTACATATCAGAATTTTGTTTTAGTTGTTGGTATTTTGCTTCTGTAGACCATGGTGTGGTGTTCTTACCCTTGTAGTAATCAGTTGCTTTAGTGCTTTACATTTTGTGTGTGTGTGTATTTTTAGAGTTCTTCCTCTTACCTTACCTTACTGTCGTGCCATATCCTCTTGGACTTCGGCAGCCATGGAGCGCCACCGTTCACGGTCCCTAGTTACTTGTAACATCTGTGCTGGTTTGAGTTGTTTTCCCATCGCCCTCATCAGCCCGTCCATATACTTCTCCCTCTGCTTTCCTCTTGCTCTCCTTCCTTCCACCATTCCCATCATCACCACCCCTTCCAACCCTTCCCTCCACATTATATGTCCTAAGAATCACAACTGTCTTTTCCTTATTGTTGTCATCAGTTCCCTATCTGTCTCCATTTCTCTCAATACTTCTTCATTTGTTTTCTTCGCTGTCCATGGTACTCTTAATACTCGTCTCCATATCCACATTTTTGCTGCTTCTAAGTTTTCCTGCAATTTTTTGCTGATTGTCCACGCTTCTGAACCATATAATATTGTTGATCATATAAATGTTATAACTGTTCTTCTCCTTATATCTGTAGACATTTTCTTGTTTGTTAAAACCCCTTTCATTTTCTGAAACGTGCTTTTAGCTATCGCTAACCTTGATTTTATTTCTTTTTCACATCTACAATCTTTTGTCAATATGCTTCCCAGGTACGAAAATTTGGTTACTTGCTCTATTCTTCTCCCTGCTATTTGTACTTGCACTCTTGGTGGATCTGTTTTACTGGCCACTAGTATTTTAGTTTTCCCCATATTTACATTTAAACCTTTCTCCTCACTAGCTCTTATGGTTACATTCAATAGATGTTGCAGTTTTCCTTCTGAGTCAGCCATCAAATCATATCTGATATGATTTATATTATATCCCCCAATTTTAATCCCTTCCATTCCCTCTAATTCCCTAAGGATCATCTCCCCATATAAATTAAATAAATCTGGAGACATAACACAGCCTTGACGCACTCCCCCTCTTTATAGCTTGAAATACTGTTCTTCCTCCCCGTACCCTCACTGCTGCTCTTTGCTTCCAATACAAATTTCTGATGATACTCAATAGCAAAAACATGAGTATCATCAGAAAGTTGTATTGCATCTAATACTCTTAGTTCCACATTATTCTTTCTTTTCTCATTTAATTTGCAGTATGTGTGCACACTGGACATCTATGGGATTGAATATTTCATTCAGTTATCTTGCAACATATGCTCTGCTCAGGTACCACTCACTGACCAGAGTGAAGATAATGTTCAAGGAATATGACAAATAAAACATGAATTTTGGACATAAGATAAATAAACATAGTGTTTGAGCAATGGTGGTGTTGGGAAATACTACATACATATACCAAAGGCTTTTTCCCCCTCTCAAGGGAGGTAGCCAAAAAACAAAAGCATAGAAACCATTCCCACCCATTCTATCCCCTACATACTCCACTCCCCTCTACCCTCTTCCCTCCCTCTTATCTTGGCACCTCCTGGATAACGGGTCATCCCTGCATCCTGTCCACTGCCCTGGGTCAGAAGCAATGCTGCAAGACACAGCACATCCACAGCAAGGCTGCTTCACTAAATTGGCAACTCCCTCCCTCTCTGTCCCCTCATGCAGAAAAGGAGAAGACAGGGAATCCCTTTGGGCTGTGTCAATTTATTTCTCATACATACTCCCTCATCCCCCATCCCCCATCCACTCCTCCTCATGCATCACAGCATCATCAATAAATAACCATTCTCCATTCACCTCCATTCTGTCCTTTCCTGTCCTTCCTCAACAGATATTCCCTTCTTTTCCCCAAATCGAAAGGAAGTGCAGTGATTGAGTGCCTATCTAGTGTTTTTGTCGCCGACACGAAGGAAACTAGTTGTTATTGTGCGGGATATGTAGGCTATGTTTCTCGTGTGACCGATAAGGTAAAATCCAGTTCTTGAAATAAGTATAGTTGGCACAATGGATGGAGAAAGAAAAAGACAAAAGAATATTAAACAAACCAATGAAGAGAGGCATGGATATAAGCTGGAATCACCAATAGGTGTCATCCCCAAAAACCATGCTTAATTGACATTCCAAAGGTGGGAAAGCTACAGTTTTTCAGGTTTTCATAGAAATCCAGAAGAAATAGGTAAAAGCTTAGATATAGATAGAGAAGTTAGATACAGTAATGCATTAAGAAATCGCGAAGTAAACAAATTATTGGAAGGAATCACAGATTTAAAATTGGACTACCGAGCTATACTTAGGGAATTGATTACTTTGCGTAAGAGTAATGAGCAAACGATTAGAGAATTAAGTGACCTAAAGAGCAAAATTGATATCCTCAAAAGAGAAAACAAAAGAATGAAAAAGGAGGACAAAAACAAAAATGAAGAACTGAAAAAGGTCAAAGAGCAATTACATGTAGTGACTGGAAAGGTGTAAGAGTCAGGTAAAGAAACAAACCTCATTGAAATAAAAAATCAATGGAAACAAGAACAGGAAAATCAAAAAATATCTTTTAGAGAAATAGTACAAAAGCAGATGGAGGAAAATACACACTCACATGCACGCACGCAGTCAAGACCTCCGTCACGGAGCCAAGAAGAGGATAAATGACAAAAAAGGAAACCTGGTTTGTATTGTAGGGGAGGGGAGTAATCATGAGTGTCTGATATGATATCTCTGCAGTCCTAGTCAATTGTATTAAGACGCAAATAGCAAAAAAATGAAAAATAACAACGAAAAATCCGACTCAAAAACCAACCACGAACCAGAGCCATCTGGCATCAGTTTGTCGAACCACGATGTAAACAAACACTGTCCCACTCCAAGATCCACGCGAGCCATGCGGGAGGACAACAAAGATGATTTTCCAGGATTTAGTAAGTATGAAAGCAGGAGCTCAAGTCGATTATAGAGATATAGAGGGATATGAGCAAAAATAGGATATGGTGGGAGAATGAAATCATGGACTTAGAAAGGATATCATTGGCCTAATGGACTGCTTAGTGCAAGCGAATCACGAAATTTCTGACCTAAGAAGAACCAACTTGGATCTTACAAACGAGATTAAAGAAATGAAAAAGGATATAAATGAGCTGAAGAGTGATAACGAAAAGAAGAGAATTAATGATAATACCAATAGCGAAAACTGAAAGAGGTGAACAATAAAACACAAGAAATGACAGAAAAAATTGAAGTGAACTTAGGTGAGGAAAGCATCCAAAAAATTAAGAAGTGGAAGGAAAACATTGAAAATGAGGAAATTGCTTTCAAAAAAATAATCCAACAGCAAGTGCAGGATAATGCAAAAGACACAATTATCCAAGTGATTGATAAAAAAGCTAATTGGGTCAGAGATACAGTAGATAGGAAAAATTGTATTGTGGTATATGGACTAAAAGGAAAACGGATTGCCGAGGTACATGAGAGAAAAGGAAGAAAAAGAGACAGCAGTAGAAATCCTTAATGAAATTCAGGGGGGAGACCAAGATCCAGTCAAAGACCTGGACGAGACATATAGGTTCGGTCGCTATTCTAAGGATAGAAATCGACCTCTAAAGATAAAATGAAGGCCACAGATGGTAGTAGAAGACATATTTGAAAAAGTAGGCAACATGGCAAAGAGTGAAAAATGCAATAAGATATGGATAAAAAGAGAAATGAATACTGAGGAATTAGAAAAAGAAAAGTCACTAAGAGAAGCAAAGGAAGAAACTCGAAGAGAATGGAGACAGAAAGCAAGGAATTCCATTGGAGAGTTATCGACATGAGACTGAGGAAATGGTACATCAGAACGAACCAACCAAAGATGGGGAAAAAAAAAAAAATGGAGAAAGAATAAAATTAAAAGTGGCCTATACTAACATCGACAGATTAATTTCAGGACTGAACGAACTCAATGATTACCTGCTAGAAGAAAAACCAGACATAATGGGAATTGTAGAGACTAAACTAAGAGGTGAAATACCATCCATCAATATTGGTCAAGGAGTATATAATTACTGGATAAAAAACAGGGACAAGAAACAGGGAGGAGGAATCATGTTCTTGGCCAAGAAAAACTTGAACATGACAAAATTTGCGGAGGGCAAAGGTAATGTTGAACTGATCATGATAAAAGTTGAAGACAAGAATATGAAAAATAGAAAGATTGTGGTGACCTATGTGCCCCCAAAATGAACACTTGGAAGGAGAATGAACATACAAAAATGCTAGAAGATACAAGGAAATCATTAAATGAGATACTAACGGGCAGGGGTAATCTGGTAATTATGGGGGACTTCAATTACAAAGAAATTTGTTGGGAAAACATGACAGTGCGAGGAGGAGACGACTTGTGGGGTAATGTACTGCTGGACATGAGCATGAAATACACAATGACCCAATGGGTCAGTGAAAACACCAGATACAGAAACAATGAAGAGCCGTTGAAACTAGATTTAGTATTTACAACAGAACCTGAAATTGTGGATAAAATCCATTACATGACACCAATTGGAAAGAGTGACCATATACTCATTGAAACTGTACTAAAGGAAGAAATAGACATGGAGAGAAACGAGAAGCATAGGAAAGGAAGATTGATGTACAACGAAACGGACTTTGCAAAACTAAAGAATTTCTTCCAGAATGCAAACTGGGAAAAATTCTACATGGAAGAGACAAAAGTGGAAGAGAAATGGAATATATTGAAGGAAAATTATAATGAAGAGGTAAACAGGCATGTACCAAGACAGAAGCGAGAGTGTACTTTAAATGTTGGTTCAACAAAAGATGCAGTGAGGCAAAAGACAGAAGGGACAGAGCTTGGAAAAATCATCAAGAATAGATGGGTAAAACATCTGGAAGACAACAACATAAACCCAAGACAATTTGGGTTCAGACAAGGAAGATCGTGCACCACAAACTTAATATGCTTCTACTCTAGACTAATAGATATAGTGCAAGAAAGGAATGGATGGGCTGATTGTGCCTTCCTGGACTTGCAAAAAGCTTTTGACAAAGTACAACACAGAAAATTACTATAAAAAAAACTGGAACATATAGGAGGAATAAAAGGGAACCTACTAAAATGGATGGAGGACTTCCTGACTGGTAGAAAGATGAGAATAGTGCTCAGAGAAAAATATTCAGATTGGAAAGAAGTGATCAGTGGAGTACCGCAATGATCTGTATTGGCACCAATAATGTTTGCTATTTATGTGAATGACATGGATGATGATGTGAAATGTTACATGAGCTTTGCAGACGAAGCCAAACTGTTAAGGAAAGTAGAAACTGAAAAGGACTGTGAAGCACTGCAGGAAGACCCAAATAAGGTATGGAACTGGAGTCAGAAATGGGAAGTGGACTTTAATACTAAAAAGTGTAGAATAATGGAGTTTGGAAAAAGCAAAAGCAGAATATCAGGACAATATAAAATTGGAACCAAAGAAGTAAAGAAGGAAGGATTAAAAAAAGATTTGGGTGTAATTATCACAAATGACTTGTCCTATGACAAACAGATTAACAAAATTGTCGGGGAGTCTTACAACTTGCTAAGATCAATAAAAGTGGCATTTGCATACTTGGACGAGTACATGATAAAAAAAATATTGGTTACATTGATAAGGCCTAGACATATGCGGTGACATTGTGTTCACCCAGTACCAAAAAGAATATAAAGGAAATAGAAAGAATCCAGAGAGCAGCAACAAAAATGGCACCTGCACTTGCAAACTTATCATATGAAGAGAGATTGGCTAAACTGGAGTTACCGATGCTGGAGCAAAGAAGAGAGAGATGTGACCTACTGACCATCTACAGAATCATGAAAGGCACAGAGATACTTGATAGAGAGGACTTACTATACTGGGACAAGAGAAGCACAAGAGGGCATGGAAAGAAAATCAAGAAACATAGCTATAGAAGAGAACTGAAGAAAAACAGTTTTCCACATAGAGTGGTAGACATTTGGAACAAACTGGACAATGAAATAGTACACACAAAAACCATTCATGAGTTTAAAAGCAAACTAGACACTGTGAGATACAAAGGTGGGACACCATGAGCATAGCGCCCCTTCCCGCAAAATACAACTAGGTAAATACAAAAGAAACAGTTATGAAAGTAAGTAAAGAAAAGAAAAATTGGGTGAGAGATACAGTTGACAAAGGTAAATGCATTGTGGTCCATGGTATTAAAGAAAAACAGTGTGTGTATAAATACCAGAGAGAAAAGGAAATAGCTAAGGAAATTTTGAAAAAAAAAAAAAAAAAAATACAAGACGAAGGGCAAAATTTTGATAAAGTTATGAAATTCACAGAATAGCAAAATATTCAAAATAAAAACAACATAGACCTCTGAAAATAAAAGTAAGAACTCAAATGATAGCTGAGGAGGTATTATTGAAAGCAGTCAAATTAGCAGACAAAATAAAATATGGATAAGAAAAGGAAATGAGTGATGAGGAAGAAGAGAAAGACAAAGCTCTCGGAATTGAAGCCAGTGATAGAAATGAGAAAATTACAGATGGATTTTTTTTTTTTTTTTTTTTTTTTTTTTTTTTTTTTTTTTTTTTTTTTTTTTTTTTTTTTTTTTTTTTTTTTTGTGAGAGAGAGAGAGAGAGAGAGAGAGAGAGAGAGAGAGAGAGTACTGGACTTGAGACTGAAAAAATGGTACATCAGAAAAATGGAAACTCAAACAAAAAAAGAGAAGAAAATACGAAACTAAAAGTGGCATACACAAATATCGATGGTATGATCTCTGGAATTAATTAACTAAACAACTATCTAGAAATAGAGAAACCAGACATTATGGGAATTGTGGAGACTAAACTGAAAGGACCTCTATCAACAAGTATAGTGGGACAAGGTCTATACAACCACTGGGCAAAAAATAGAACGGACAAGCAGGGACGAGGTGTCATGATATTGACCAAAAAGGGTTTAAATGTGAAAAAGATAAATGAAGGCAAAGATAATGTGGAATTAATTATAATTAAAATTGTAAACAAAAATATGAAAAGCAGAAAATTTGTAGCAGTGTATGTGCCACCAAAAACCCAGGCTTGGTCTGATAGTGATCATTGTAAATTACTGGAAGATACAATGAATGTGCTAAAAGAGTTACTGAAAGAGGGTGATAACATAGTAATTATGGGTGACTTTAAGTGGATAGTTTTAGATACTTGGGTGCGAATGTGGCAGGAAAGGGAGGAGTGGGGGTGGAGGTAGAATGTAGATTGAGAGAAGCGAGTAAATGCCTTGGTGGATTAAAAAGTGTAATGAGAAATAGACATCTGGGAATGGATGCTAAGAGGAGGTTATATGAAGGAGTGATTGTGTCAACAGCAATGTACGGGGCAGAAACATGGAGCATGAGAGAGGAAGAGAGGAGTTTGAATGTGTTTTGAGATGAAATGTCTGAGAAGTATGATAGGGGTTACTAGGCTAGATAGAGTGAGAAATGAGGAGGTGAGGAGGAGAAGAGGGGTGGAAAGGGAGCTGGGAGATAGGGTTGATGAAAGAGTATTAGGATGGTTTGGACACATGGAAAGAGTGAGTGAAGAAAGATTAGTAAAAGAAGTGTGGAAGGCGGAGGTGGAAGGAGTGAATATGAGGGGGCATCATAGGATGAGATGGAGGGATGGGGTGAAAGGGGCTTTACAAAAGAGAGGAATGTCTGTAGAGGAAGGACGGGAGAGGACAGAAGATAGGGATGAATGGAGAAGGGATGTGTATAGATGAGGCTGTGATGCATGAGGGGGAGTGGGTGGGGGATGGGGGGTAAGGAAGTATGTATGAAAAAAATTTGACACAGCCCGAAGGGATTTCTCCCTGTCTTCTCCTTTTCTGCATGAGGGGACGGAGAGGGGGGGGGGGGTCGCCGAATTTATGAAGTGGCCTTGCTGTGGATGTGCTATGTCTTGCGACACTGCTTCTGACCCAGGGCAGTGGACAAGGTGCAGGGATGGCCCGTCATCCAGGAGGTGGAGCATATGGGAAATGAAATGGGTGGGAGTTATTTCTATGCCTTTTTCTTTTTGGCTACCCCCCGTGTAAGGGGCAAAGAGCCTTTGGTATATGTATGTGATTTAAATGCAAAGGATATAATCTGGGAAGAAATAGTAAAAGTGTGAAAAGAACTTTGGAGCAACATTCTACTGGATATGGCCATCGTATACACCTTAATACAATGGGTTAATGAAAATACTAGATACAGAAACAATGAGGAACCATCGAAACTAGACCTAATATTAACTTCTGAACCAGATATCATGAACAAAATGGAGTATTTAACAAACACCAATTGTAAGGAGTGACCATATACTAATAGAGTTTGAATTAAAAAAAAAAAAAAAAAAGTAAGAAGGAATGATAAACAAAGAGAAGGAAAATTAATGTATAATGAAATGTATTTTGTGAAACTAAGAAAAAATTTCAAAAAGAGAAACTGGGATAAATTCTCCAAAGAGGAAACAAAGATGGAAGACAAATGGAACATATTAAAAAAAAAGTACAAGGAAAGAATTGATAAATATGTACCAAAGAAGAAGCAAAAATAGATTTATATAAAGTGTTGGTATAACAAAAGGTGCAATGAAGCTAAAGACAGAGGAGATAAAGCCTGGAAAAAATGGAAAAGAGACAAAAAACATCCAATTGGCAAACCTATATATAACTTAGGAATGAATATGTGAATATACGCAGGAAAGAAATAAGAAATTATAAAAAAGATGTTACAGGCAAATGTAAGGATGAACCTGAACTCTTTTACAGATATGTAAATGACAAATTAAAGGATAAACACGAAATTGTAAAACTGCATGAAGGAGATAGAGAATATATGGACAACACAGAAACAGCAGAAGTTATGATCAGACATTTCAGGTCTGTTTTTAGAATTGAGAGCTCACAAATTTGGGAAGATGGACAACAAGAAAGACCCCCTAAAATGAAAGAAATAAAGGTAACACAGAAAGAAATAAGGGACCAAATAAAAAACCTAGATGTTAGGAAATTGCATGGACCAGATGGAATTGCAAGTTGGATACCGAGTGTATAGACGAACTGACGAATAATCTATACAAGATAATAGACTTTTCACTCAAGGAAAGGTACTACAAGATTGGAAAGATGTAAATATAGTACCAATATATAAAGGAGGAAACAAAGAAGATCCTACAAACTTCAGACCAGTATCCCTTACAAGCACAGTAGCAAAAAGATGCGAAAAAGTTATCAGAAATAAATGAATCAAACACTTGGAAGAGAATAAAATATTACACCCTAAACAATTTGGCTGTAGAAGTGGAAGATTGTGTACCACAAACTTAGTATGCTTTTACTCGAGATTAATTGAGATAATACAAGAGATGGTTGGGCAGATTGCACCTTCTTGGACTTGCAGAAGGCTTTTGACAAAGTACCACATAAAAAGTTGATAAGAAAAATTGAAATGAGAGGAGGAATACAAGGTAAGCTACTGGAATGGATGAAGGATTCCTTAAGTGGGAGAAAAATGAGAGTAGTACTTAGAGACAAAATTCAAAATGGGAAGATGTGAAGAGTGGCATCCCGCAAGGCTCTGTATTGGCTCCTATGTTTGCCATATATATAAATGATATGGATTAGGGAGTGAATTGTTACATGAACTTCTTTGCTGACAATGCCAAATTACTCAAGAGAGTAAGCACAGAAGATTGCAGATCACTACAAGAAGACCTGGACAAAATATGGGAATGGAGTCGGAGATGTGAAATGAAGTTAAGCATTAAGAAATGTAGCATAATGGGATTTGGAAAAAGCAGAAATAGA
>NC_134818.1:35958082-35963082 GCF_046742065.1 Oratosquilla oratoria
GGGTTATAATGCGCACCCATGCACTTCGTTATCTCAGTACACAGATAGCGCGCACCGACGTATAGCGCGCATGCCCGATCGCCATCTAGCGAGAGAATCGAGAACCAATTTTAGTTCCACATCTCAACACATCTACTAACTGCTCATCTACTAACATCCATCCTCGCTCGCTCGATCCATCTGAGCATGTTTAGGGCGGGCATTTTTGGGTGCTTGGTCATGCTGGCCATGACATGACCGACATGACCAAAAAGGTCTAGGCGCCTAGTGAGGTTTTGTGTATCCTCAACTGAACACGAACGGCCAACCTGAAGTGTATATGGGACCCCTGGCCTAGACGAGGGCGGGGGCTAGTAAAGGAAACTAAGACGAATATAAAATATTTTGTGTATTATATTACATCATGAAAAACAATTTGCATACATTTTATTTACAACGGACAACAAAGGCAACAGGTAAGAAAGCTTACGAAGTTGGCCCAGACACTCAAGATTGAAGCAAACATCACGGGACAGTTGAGTAAGCTGACAGTCCAAGCCAGGTTCTGAGAAATGGAACACTGTGTGTCTTAATTGGCATTGACACATCCTATTGTTTGCCCATAACATAAAGCACACAGCTTGTATCAAGCATGTCAAGACAAAACATTGCAAGCTGGCAATAACAATGGGCGCACAATCAAAGTTCACAGCTGGTGACAAATCGACACATTATTGTTCAGTAATGTCACTTATGATAAAAGCAATCGGCACATTATTCGGTATTGTCCAAGCATTGAAAATTAATCAGCACATTTAAAAAAAAAAAAAAAAAAAAACGCGCATAATGTACGAATTCCACAATGAACACTAGTATAATACGCATGCATTTAAAAGAAATTAGTGTCCGATCGAATGGAATAGAAGTCCACAACGAAAATTCACAGGTGCGATAAAACAACCAGCACATTGTTCAGTAATGTCTTAATGCACAAATTCCACTAAAATAATTATATTTTATGCACTTAAAATCCAAAATAATTACCCTTATGGAATGCAAGTCCAAACTATATTGTCCAAAATTAACGTATTTCAGAATCTGAGAATCCCATGAATTCTTCGTCCTCCGTATCGTCGTGGAAGAGATCAGCGAGAACAGCTAGATCTGCTGACGTAACTTGCGTATCCTCATGATCCATATTATCATCATCCTCCGATTCAGCATCTGCGATTGACAGGAGAGTTGGAGACAGCATTTCAGATTTTGCGAAACCGTTCTGAATGCATGAAATTGTCACTTTTGACCACGACTCTAAAACCCAGTTGCTAACTTCTGCGTATGTTGCTCGTCTTTGTCGTCCCGTCTTTGTGAAAGAATGTTCCCCTGCGACCATCCAGTTCTCCCAAATCACACGAAGCTTGTCTTTAAATGCCTTGTTGACACTGATGTCCAGAGGTTGGAGAAGTTTCGTTAATCCACCAGGTATTATCGATATCTTAGTTCATTTTCTTTAGGTGATATTTCACTGAGTCACATTTGTGGGCCGTCATTGAATCCAACACCAGCAGCGAAGTGGACGTCTTGAAAAAACCACCAGATCTCTTGATGTAACAGTTGTCGAGCCATTCGTGCATCATGTCTTCGTCCATCCATCCCTTGGGGTTTGCTCGGACAACGACTCCAGCCGGAAACTTCTCTTTTGGAATTGTCGTTTGTTTGAAAATTAGCATTGGCGGTAGCTTCTTCCCCGATGCAGTACAGCTCAGCACGACTGTAAAACTTGATTTCTCGTGCCCGGTTGTCTTTATTGGTACCATCTTCTCTCCCTTCTTTTCTACTGTGCGATGCATAGGTATATCGAACGTTAAAGGAACTTCGTCCATATTGATGATGTGGTCGAGTGAAATACCATGTGCTTGTACGGCATCCTTTGTGTACGACCGAAAGCTTTCTAACTTCTCTTCCCAATCTTTCGGTAGTTTCTGACAGACGGTAGTGCGTTGCCTGATGGAAAGTTCTTTCCTTCTCATAAACCGAAAGCACCAAGAGGGACCTCCGTGGAACTCGCTGATGTTCATTTCTTCTGCAGTGGCCTTAGCTTTCAGACGAATTGAAATTGTTGATATTCCTCTGCCTCCATCCGGTTCTCTAGCTCTGGCCATTTTGCTTTATCACCACGGAACGCCTTCCTGGAGTTCTTGGTTTGTTTTATCACCACGGAACGCCTTCCTGGAGTTCTTGGTTTGTTTTAGCGCATCCTCTTGTTTTCGCCAACCTCTGATCACGGATTCGGTAATGCCGTATTCTCTTCCCGCAGCTCGATTCCCATGTTCCTTGGCAAATAGAATGACTTTTACTTTGAAGCCGGCTTCATAAGTCTTTCTTCTTGTGGGTGGCATCGTTGTCTTCTTGAACTTGGCTTTGTCTTCTCGTCTGTGTGGCTCCTGCCGGGTTTTGTCTATAACGCAGTTTTACCTCGGTATTTATCCTCATTTGGCGCCAAAGTATTGTTTTGCCCCAGCCCAAAAATTTACATAGACTAATTAAAAATAAACCAATGAAATATCAGCGATAAATGATCAAGTGAACGAGGTTACATGGAGAACAATTTTTCATTGGTTGGCACCAGTGCCGGAAAATCTGTTAATATTTCACTAAATTAAGTGTAAACTCGGGCGTCAATCAGGACACAACTAAGAAAAAGTCACTTACCTGGGACCTGTCGCCATGCAGCAACAAACTATGTTTCGGTTCATAAGTGTCTTTACTGAAGTGACGTTTAGTTTAACAAACTCTCGCAAGAGGGTGTTTAGTGTAGACTAGATTGGCAATAGAACTGTCAATCTCGGCCCTGATCTAGCATATTCCGGGTGAGCTAAAACGGCCAACGTTCATGATGTTGGTACCAGAGTGCTGTTTTACGGATCCCAAATATTTGCATAGACTACGATAATTAATGTTAGTAAAAATAAACCAATGAAATAACGGCGATTAATTACTTAGTATCATGTGAACGAGGTTACATGGAGAAGTATTTTTCATTGGCTAGAGCCACCGCTGGGAAATCTGTTGATTTGTCACTAAATTAAGTGTCAGTTTAGGCATAAAAAAAAGTCGGAACTACATGTACCGGTATATGACTCATGTTGTGCGTTGGTCCCTTATTACTTTGTAGCTAAATAGTTTGTAGGAAATTGATCTAAAAAAGTTTATTTGAAAGTAAAATATACAGAAAAATTTCGGGATTTTTACAGAAAATGTTCATTTTATATCTTGGAGGAAATAATTAGTCTTTACCATTTTTTATTTAATACTGAAACAAATTACAGACTGTTTCGTTTTAGCTTTGAACCTGCAATGACAGTGGTGAAATGCGACAGTCTCTCATCGAGGTGACGATTAGTTAATATAACTCCCGAAAGAGGGTGTTGTAGTCAGGTGTTTGACACGAGTTTATGAACGGCCGCAACAAAGCCAACATAAAAATTCAAACTAGGATGCTGTGAACATGGGCAAATATCATGAATATTGATCATGTTTCATGGTGTTTACGCCTATTTAAACATGAAAAATAAGATTCGATAGATACCTACCTATACCAAATATTTATTTAGCCCATGCTGGCGTATTCTTTCATGTCACCATGGCCGTTCTTCTTGTTCTCACGGAACGTCACGGAGAAGTGTGCCGTCCCGACTTTGTGACGGCCAACATCGTCACAGTGTTGTGAAAAAAATTACACACACAGCCGCAGAATTTTTATCGTAGGCCATAGATAATGCGCACCACCGGAAAAAAGTTGCGCACTATACGCCGGAAAATACGGTATATATATATATATATATATATATATATATATATATATATATATATATATATTTATATATATATATATATATATATATATATATATATATATATAGTATATATATAGTATATATATAATTGAATAGTATATATATATAAAGTATATATATATATAGTATATATATATAAGTATATATATAGTATATATAGTATATATATATATAGTATATATATATGTATAGTATATATATGTATAGTATATATACATATAGTATATATATATATATATATATGTATAGTATATATATATATATATAGTATATATATATACATATAGTATATATAATATATAGTATATATATATAGT
Organism: Oratosquilla oratoria; assembly: GCF_046742065.1. NCBI lineage: Eukaryota > Metazoa > Arthropoda > Malacostraca > Stomatopoda > Squillidae > Oratosquilla > Oratosquilla oratoria. The sequence goes on from NC_134818.1 coordinate 35,962,236, forward strand.
ATATATATATATAGTGTATATATATATATAGTATATATATATTTTTTATATATAGTATACATATATATGTATATAATTTATATATATAGTATATATATATATATATATATATAGTATGTATATATATGTATATATATAGTAAATATATAGTATATATATATACATACTACATAGTATATATATATATATATATATATATATTAGTATATATATATATATATATATAGTATATATACATATATAGTATATATATATATATATACTATATATATATAGTGTATATATATATATATATAGTATATATATATAGTATATAATATATATATATATATAGTGTATATATATATATATAGTATATGTATATATATAGTATATATATATATATAGTATATATATATATAGTATATATATATAGTATATATATATATATAGTATATATATAGTATATATATATATATATATTTGTATATATATATATATATACATACATACATATACCAAGGCTTTTTCCCCCTTTCAAGGGAGGTAGCCAAAAAGGGAAAGGCATGAAAACACGCCCACCCATTTCATCCCTAAATACACTCCACACCCCTCCCACCCTCCCTCTCATCTGAGCACCTCCTGGATGACGGGTCATCACTGCACCCTGCCCACCGCCCTGGGTCAGAAGCAGTGTCGTAAGGCACAGCACCACAGCAAGGCCGCTTCATTTAATCGGCGACCCCCCCTCTCCGTCCCCCCTTGTATATAAGGAGAGGACGGGGAGAAATCCCTTCGGGCTGCGTCAAAATTTGCTCACACATACTACATCACCCCCCACCCCCCCGCCCATTCCTGCTCATGCAAT